>NC_134784.1:24194605-24202105 GCF_046742065.1 Oratosquilla oratoria
ACGTTAAAGTAATAAAGTGTTCCAACGCATCTTCGCCGACTCTTTTTGTAACATTTTATCTGCCTAAAACCCTTACTTTTATTTGACTACGTTTTGCTATAAAGTCTGCCCCTTTTGTTTGGGCACTTTTACAAGCTTTCCCGGTAGAATCTTCAGGTCTAGCTCGTCACTGAAGAGTTTTTAGGGAAATGAATAAGTACCTTTTAAATTCAGACTCGCCCTTAAACACACACCCTTCCTCCTTGAAATGATACAAAAAACACATACAAAGGCGTTCGGTTGCATCGACGGACACCCTGACAACTGAAGAAGGGGAACTCACCTGGGGTGCAGTCCCAGTGAAGGCCATCTCGTAAAACGTTTCGGTTGCGACAACGGAGTAGAACGTGGATATACGCTTCTGGCAGGTGTATTCGAAGCACCAACCGCGATCCATGGGCCCGTTCACGAGATCCACATACCCGTCTATGCCTACGGAGGTTAAAGACAAAAGAGAGAGTGAATTTTTGGGAGCCGGGGCTGAGGGGGAAACGGTCACCGAACAAGATCTTCCTGGCGGAAGTAGAAGACAACAGAGAAAGAGAGTGAGTTTTTGGGACCCGGGGACGGAAGAGTAGTGGTTACCGAACAAGATCTTGGCGGAAGTAGATGACGAAAGAGAAGGAAAGTTTATGGAACCCAGAGCGGTTCTCTTTCAGTATCAGACAAACACATTTTCACTTCTTTCTTTTTTGCACTTGAAAAGATCTATTCTTTTTAATGGTAAGTTTAGGTTACTAGGTTAGGTTAGGTTAGGTTAGGTGTGGTTAGGTTAGGAACTATTGGACAACGTAAGTTTCATGTTAGATCTCCGTACTTGGGTGATACTAGAATTTTTACCCCCGATGCTGGAGAGAAATGGTCACCATAGACGACCTTCCTGGTGGAGTACCACCAGGATCATGGTTCGCGCCTTACCTGGGTCGCCGATGAGGGCGATGGGGGAAGCCCTCCGATCCTCAGTGTCACTGTCCATACTCTCGATGATCATCATCACATAGGTGATGTCCGTGCAAAGCCACGCTTGCCACTCAGTATAGTTCGTGCACGAAGCGTCACGCAGGATGCCTATGAAAACAGAATTCATGTTCTAGATCAGACCAAGTTGAAAATATCATAACAGTGTTGTGTACTGCCGAAACCCCCATGCCTATTAAAACAGAATTCATGTTCTGCGTCAGAACAAGAAGAAGATATCATAGCAGTATCATGCACTACCGAAAGCCCCCTTCCCTCTTACATGGGAGCTGGCCGAGTCAAAACATACCCAAACCATAAGCAAATAAAACTTAGCGCAGAAATCAAACGAACAAAGAAACCTAAAATGATTAATGTACAGACACCGCCCGAATAATATTCGGGTTACGAACATTCAGAGATACAAACAAAATTGTCTGCAAATTAATCGTTTCTCTCTCTCTCTCTCTCTCTCTCTCTCTCTCTCTCTCTCTCTCTCTCTCTCCCGGACGCGAAACCTGAAAAATTAAATCGATATCCTCCGACTAGTTCATGGTCACACCACTACCCAGGCAGCACAGCACTGCAGCTCAGCGCCGTCTGTTTACTTGCAAATGCGATCAGACGCCCTTTGCTCCGTTCGTGCCCCGGAAGTGATTTAATCTCGGAATACTATATTGAGTGTGAATGGTCGGAAAGGCCGGAAAGGGTCACCGCAATTAGGTCGCGTCTGATCATGGCGTCGAGTCAGTCCCTTGTATATATATATAAATATATCATATATATATATATATATATATATATATATATATATATATATATATATATATATATATGTATATATATATATACTGTCTGCTCCGAGCGGGCAGGCCAGTCAGTTAGTTCTCTGTATTTGTTACGCGTCACTAGGCCTTCGTCACGTCTGCCTCGACACACGTATCTGCACTAGAATAAAGTATACAACGAAACTGCGCATCACTCTCTCCCTACCTTACCTTTCCCCTATATGTCACTTGGACAAGGTAGCTCAGTCGGTAGAGCGTCGGCTTTGCATCTCGCAAGACCTCGGTTCGAGTCCGGAGACGACTGTCGGAATTATTTGATACCCATATGTTACAAGTGAATCTCTTATTGATCATGCCTGGTGATAAGCGTCAGGCCATCTTGATGAAAACGAAGGTGGCAATAAAAAAAAGTAGAAGGTGACACAAAGATGACCAATGTGGAGCCTGCATACAATGATGATAATCTAATCACCAGAGGTGAAGGTCGGGAGGCTTTTGTGGTTGAAGCACTGGATGGAAGAATTTGTTTATGGATGACTGGGTCGTGTTTGTCTTTTTTTTTTATCTATTACTTCGTGTTATCTATTACCTTATACGTGTTTCATGTGTGTAGCAACATATATGTACAGTATATAACGGTGCTAGCCCATAAATATGTACTCGTAGAGTCTATATCCACTAAAATATCAACTTACGAACTATTCAAGATATGAACAGCCTTCTGGAACGTAAGTTAGGCAGCCTCTTTATTATTTTTATATCTCCTCTCTCTCTCTCTCTCTCTCTCTCTCTCTCTCTCTCTCTCTCTCTCTCTCTCTCTCTCACACACACACACACACACACACACACACACACGCATTCACTCTCTCCCTCCCTCTCCCACCTCCCACCCCTACCCCCGTTCCCCTTTGGTTAAGGCTCACAGTCCTTTGGGTACCTTTGTTGGGGTACTTGGCCTCAGGAGGGATCAGGGAACCGTTCGGGTATGTTTTGAGCGCTGTAGGGATGCGGAAGTCTCCGATACCATGGCTTAGGTTGCCCCAACCCATCTCGGCCATGGAGATGACTGTGCCACTTGGCGAACCTGCAACAGGATAGCAAAGAGGATGATTAAAAAGGTATTCATGTTGATGATGGTAATGAAGGTTGTTGTTGTTGTTGATGATGATGATGATGTTGATGATGATGATGATGATGATGATGATGATGATGATGATGATGATGATGATGATGATGATGATGATGATGATGATGATGATGATGATGATGATGATGGTGGTGGTGGTGGTGGTGGTGATTGTGATGTTGATGGTGTTGACTATCATGATGATTGTGATGGTGATGATGGTGACGATGATTGTGATGGTGATTGAGATGGTGATTGTGATGTTTATGGTGATGATGATGATTATGATGATGATGAGGATGAGGATGATGATGATGACGATGATGACGATGACGATGATGGTAATCGTGATGTTAATGATAATTGCGATATTGATGGTGATGATGATTGTCATGATGATTGTGATGGTGACTGTAATGTTGATAGTGATGATGAAGATTCCATCTACGCGAACGGGTCCCCCTACCAGGAGGCAACTGTAACAACAACAATAGCGATAGTAATGCTTAATAGTAACTGTAACGGTAATAGTTAATAGCTTCCTCACCAGTGAGCGTTCCATCGAGGTCAGTGATGACGATCTTCCTGAAACCATCGCAGAACATGTCTACGCAATCAGACGGGTTGACGCTGTCCTGACGGGGCCTACGGACGAACAAAGAAAACGGGGTTAGGGGCGGCCTCTATGGATCAGAGTCACGTAGCACCCTTCCGTGACTGGAGACCTCATCTCCGTAAAAGAATAAAATAGAATAAAATAAAATAAAATAAAATAATATAAAATAAATTAATGAATAAATAAATAGAAATAAATAAATAAATTGATAATATATATATATATATATATATATATATATATATATATATATATATATATATATAAATGATTAGATGATGAATAAATAGATAAATCAATCAATAAATAGATAGAATATATATAAATAAATAGATTAAATGAATAAATAAATGAGTAAAAAAAGAAAAGAAAACAATAGTTATAATGATGATAACAATAATGATAATAATGATAAAAATAACGATAAAAACAATAACTAATGATAATGAAAATAATAATAAATAATAATAATAATAATAATAATAATAATAATAATAATAATAATAATAATAATAATAATAATAATAATAATAATAATAATAATAATAATAATAATAATAATAATAATAATAATAATAATAATAATAATAATAATAATAGTGAAAATAGTAATAATAGTAATGGCAAAAATTATATAATACTAATGGCAAAAATAATAACAACGACAATAATGACAATGATAATGAGAACAATAATAATAACAATAACGACAACAATATTAGAAATTATAATAACAATGACAATAATGCATTATATTTTTTCCTTGGTGACTTAAGGATCCGCCCGGAGACTGTTGCCGGTTACATGAAGGCCGCGGGTTTTCCGGAACAGAGAACTAAGCCCCCTCCCCCATCCACGTTACGATCTGATCTCGAGGCTGCCGGAGAGATCTGGCCGGATACGACCAGATTGGATCGTGTATGACGGTCGGACAAGCCATTACACACACGATCCAATCTAGTCGGATCCGGCAATGCCAATGTACAAGGCAATAAGAGTGAAAGGGACAAAGACAATGACTATTGGTGATAATAACAATGACGATAACAATGAGAGTGACGTTAACAGCGACATCGATAACGAGGGTGACAATAACAACGGCAATAACAATGACAATAACTGTGACACTGACTCACAATACCCGTGACGGTAACAATAACAATAACAATAACAATGACAATGACAAGCGGCAGTACCCATATCGACATAAGCGCCAACAGCAGTCCATAAGCACCAGTAACAATCCCTTACTTACGCGTGTATGAAGACCTCATTATTCTCGTTGGTGTCTAGGAAGAGGAGCTGGCTGACGAAGACCGGATGTGTCACGTCCTCGGCGTCATAGTTCGTGGACATGGCCACGTGGGATCCGCACTCGAAGTCGTTGAAACTGACGAAGGTGACGTTGTCGATGTAAGAGGTTGCTAGAAGTGCCGGGTAGGTCGTCGCATCGTGGAAAAAGTGTGATGTTTTTCCAGCCACTGGAATGTGACGTGAAGAACGAGTCATGGAAATGAAAACGTAAATGAATAAATCAGTGATTGGTGTTTTTGGTTGAACGTCACCAACTCCCCCTATCAGGGGCCTAGAACGGTGCCCCTTACAGAGGACTTTGCAGCCATGGAGGTTAATGAACTATGTTCTTGGTCCAACTCGCTGGCGGTAGATTTTCGAATTTTCGTCACCTCGACCTATGCCGCAAGTAGCGACGCTTTAATCCGAATGAGTAAATAGATGATATATGAATAAGTAAATAAATAATACTTAAACAATTAGATAAAAACAATAGGACATTAAAAGAATATATCATTAAACAAATAGAATAAGATTTAAATAATTGATAAAGAGTAGTAAGCAAATCATGCCTCTGTCACCGGAATGGCGAATGTCAACATCGAGAAAACACAACACAAAAATATTCTGCTCTAGTTGCCTCTACTTTTCTCGTTTTCCTTCCCCTACCCGCCCCACGTCTCGAAGTCAAAGCCCTCGAACTCACTAAGACCTTATCGAACTCAATGTTCTTCCAAGACAAGAACCCTGCCAGAGGAATGCGCGATCTGCCTCCGATCTTCTCGTTTTCTTCTACCCGCCCCACGTCTCGAAGTCAAAGCCCTCGAACTCACTAAGACCTTATCGAACTCAATGTTCTTCCAAGACAAGAACCCTGCCAGAGGAATGCGCGATCTGCCTCCGGTCTTCTCGTTTTCTTTTACCCGCCCCACGTCTCGAAGTCAATGCCCTCGAACTCACTAAGACCTTATCGAACTCACTGTTCTTCCAAGACAAGAACCCTACCAGAGGAATGCCCGATCTGCCTCCGGTCTTCTCGTTTTCTTCTACCCACCCCACGTCTCGAAGTCAATGCCCTCGAACTCACTAAGACCTTATCGAACTCAATGTTCTTCCAAAACAAGAACCCTACCAGAGGAATGCCCGATCTGCCTCCGGTCTTCTCGTTTTCTTCTACCCGCCCCACGTCTCGAAGTCAATGCCCTCGAACTCAGTAAGACCTTATCAAACTCACTGTTCTTCCAAGACAAGAACCCTGCCAGAGGAATGCCCGATCTGCCTCCGGTCTTCTCGTTTCCCTCACCCATCCACCCCACGTCTCGAAGTCAAGGACCTCGAACTCACTAAGACCTTATCGAACTCACTGTTCTTCCAAGACAAGAACCCTACCAGAGGAATGCCCGATCTGCCTGCGGTCTTCTCGTTTCCCTAACCCATCCACCCCACGTCTCGAAGTCAAAGACCTCGAACTCACTAAAACCTTATCGAACTCACTGTTTGGCCCTGACGTGAACACTGGGAAGAGAATGCCTGAGTTCCCGCCGTTCTTCCCCCTCTCCTGCCACAGAGTCGGGCGGAGGTAATTCTCGGTCGGGGCCCTCTGGAGGTGGTACTCGCAGGTATGGGAGGGTGAGGCCCCAACGAAGACGGCGTTACGGGTGGTCGCTGTCTTCTCCTCCTGGATGTGGGACAGAGCTGGAGGGCCGAAGACGAGCTGGTTCGTTCCGATTTCGCAGTCGACGGCCACGACCTGAGGGACACAACACCAAAAGAGTTTAGCTTTTGGTGACAGTTACTGCCTCGTTTATACGGGGCAAGTTGAGAGGCAAGTCAAGTAGAGCCTCATTTACACGGGGCAAGTTGAGAGGCAAGTCAAGTACAGCCTCATTTACACGGGGCAAATTGAGAGGCAAGTCAAGTAGAGCCTCATTTACACGGGTCAAATTGAGAGGCAAGTCAGAGCCTCGTCTACACGGGGCAAGTTGAGAGACATGTCAAGTAGAGCCTCGTTTACACTGGGCAAATTGAGAGGCAAGTCAAATAGAGTCTCATTTACACAGGGCAAGTTGAGAGGCGGAGTGAGTTGAGAGGCAAGTCAAATAGAGCCTCGTTCCCACGGGGCAAGTTGAAAGGCAAGTCAAGTAGAGCCTCGTTCACACGTAGTAAGTTGAGAGGCAAGTTAAGTGTTCAAGTTACTTGAAATGGAGAGGAAAGCGAGCAAGTACATAATCACACAAGCCAAGTCAGACACAAGTGACCAGTGTGAATATGTACTTGCTCGCTTTCCTCTCCAGTTCAAGTGACTTGCACAATTGACTTGCCTCTCAACTTGCCCCGTGGAAACGAGGCTTAGCAGTAATAAGAACAGTAGTACCAATAATGCTTATTTATATACCAAATGGCTTCAAACTCTCTATACTATATATATGAGAATTAAATTGACGTAGCCCGAAGGGATTTCTCCCCGCCTTCTCCTTTTTTATATGAGGGGACGGAGAGGGTGTGTGGCCCGAATTAATGAAGCGGCCTTGCTGTGGATGTGCTGTGTTATGCGACACTGCTTCTGACCCAGGGCAGTGGACAAGATGCAGGGATGACCCGTCATCCAGGAGGTGCCAAGATAAGAGGGAGGGAAGAGGGTAGAGGGGAGTGGAGTATGTAGGGGATAGAATGGGTGGGAG
>NC_134784.1:24204605-24234605 GCF_046742065.1 Oratosquilla oratoria
GCCGAAGACTTTGTCATCCTGCGTGATGGTCCTTCCGTTGTAAGTCGCAGGATTGAAGTTTGTCGAGAAGAGGTTCCTTCGGTAGATGGTATGCTGGCCTTCGTCCACGACGCCTGCGGGTTAACGCATGGGGGGTTATGTATTGCTGTTAGACTTTTTTGACAAGTTAGAGAATTGATACGTGTGTGTGCGTGCGTGCGTGCGTTAATGTGTGTGTGTGTGTGTGTGTGTGTGTGTGTGTGTGTGTGTGTGTGTGTGTGTGTGTGTGTGTGTGTGTGTGTGTGTGTGTGATAATAACATTTTAATTTATTTTCTAGAATACTAGAAACTGCTTCTGGTATTCGGAGTTTTGTAAACTTTGATGACTCTCTTTCGCCATGTAAAGGAAGCAGAGGGGGTAAACCATCTTCGACTTTCGAGCCCTGCTGCTGTGGAGGTGCTGTGACTTGCTGCATTGCTTCTGACCCGGGCAGTGGGTGGGAGGGAAGGCCAGGAATGGCCTTTCATCCAGAAGGAGCTAAGACAAGAGAGAGAGAGAGAGAGAGAGAGAGAGAGAGAGAGAGAGAGGAAGAAGGTGCTGGATGGTTGGGTGAATACCTTGGGTGTTTCCCCCCATTTTAAGAGAGAATGATCCTTTTGGTCAATACAAGAGATCAACAAAATTTCAGAAGCTCTCTTTCCGAAAAACAACAACAACAACAGAGATTTCTGAAGAGACTGAAGAGCGAGTACCTCTTTTATCTGAATACATACAGACAGATTTCTGAATTTCAGGGAAACTGAATAAGAAACTCGAATTGTATCTGGACCAGCGTTTCTCAGCCAGGGCTCCCCGGAACCCTAAGGTTCCGCAAAAGGTCCCTAAGGGTTCCGCGAGAACAAGTGAGATAAGCTAATGCACTTTTGATTTTCTATTTAATTTCATATACGTAATATAATTAAACACGCACGACATATTCTTGGTTGTTGTAATAATGTAATATGGACATCATCCTACCTATCAAACCTATTATTACGATGAAAATAAAATGAGAAAGAAGATATGGTATATGTTTTTCTTTATGCGTATGGGTTCCTTGATACATGCAATTTATTTTAAAGGTATGGTATAAAAAAAAATTCTTTTTCTTTTTTGCGTAGTGGTTCCTTGATACATGCGATTTATTTTAAAGGTTACGCAAGGGTACAAAGGTTGAGAAACGCTGAATTCTGGAGACTTACTTGGGCCAACGGAGCGATACCCAACGTTGTCCTCCACCAGAAGATTGTTGGTCCCGTAGACCCCGAAGGCCGAGTTATGATTTAAGACAAAAGTCGAACTTCTGACGTAGGACGGCCCGGAGGAGACGTCTCCGAGGTTGTAGAAGACCAGGGCGAAGCGAGGGTCGTTGTGATCGGTCCAGCCCAACTGACCCATATTCAGGAACTGAACGTTCTCCAGTTGCGCGGAGCCTGGTAAAAGATGAGTACGATGACATTTGAGCTCATGGGGAAGCCGGTTATAAATACATACATACATACACTGAATGGTCCCCAGTACACAGTGAACATTGAACAGTGAATCAAACCATAGCGTAATGGTTTAAGTCACTGTTCACTTGTTACGTCTCAGCTGGGTTCGAGTCCCTGGCTTGACTACGTATCAGTTTCCGTATATGCTTCCGTCGAGCTACTTGTCAGTCTCGATCGTGATGGCATGGAATTAAAGTGAAAAATCAATATGGTTGAAAAAGATGAATACACACACACATACATACATACATACATACATATTGAAGAAGGTGGAAAAAAGAAGACACGGGTCTAGCTCCGAGTTAATTCCTGACCGGTTTCGCTTTACGCTTCTTCAGGAATAAACCCGTGTCTTCTTTTTCCACCTTTAACTTGTCACAATGTCTCAACATATATACATACCTCGATGAACTGAGACTCTTAACAACTCTCCTCAGACCTCAAGGATTCTCAACCTCCTTACTTATGGATATCTGTTTTTTAATCACCCCATCAACACTAAACTGTATCACTAAATCTACAAATTCCCACTAGTCTTCTGTTTGGGGTCTAACTTGTGGACCTCTGTGGGTCAACCAGTGGTCCATGAACCGTAAGTTGTGATTCACTGTTTTAAGTGTTAGCTAGAATAAAACAACAACAACAACAACAACAACTAAGAGTTCAGTCAATGCTAAAAGAGATAGTCAACATGTATATATATATATATATATATATATATATATATATATATATATATATATGTATATATATGTATGAGAAATCACATAAACTCGTGATGTCTGAGGATGTCTGAATAGACGAAAGCGCTTGGTCATCAGTTTTTCTTTTTCCTTGGTGGTTTTTCCGCATATATATATATATATATATATATATATATATATATATATATATATATATATATATATATATTGAGACAGATGTTTTGACTCTGTACACACCACGATGATCATGTGGCATGAAACGCGCATGATGTCGCTCACGACCTGACGAGTCTCTGACAGTGTGACCCTGCTTGACCCGACCTAAGCTAATCCAGTGCAATTGTGTAATTACGCACCACGGGTGACTACCCACGCGGTATATATATATCGGCTCCTGCCGCATGTAAAACCATTTCACTCGTACCTTACAATAAAGGAGACGAACTCACCAAAATCTGTTTCTCTTCTCACACTAGCATCGCCACAACTCTTTCGGTCCTAGTAGCTCCTCTAATCCGAACAAAATCTTCTGACGTTAACCAGAAAAAATAATGTAAAGATTTCCAACAGGAACGAAAGGGTTAGAGCGACTTTCTCCTTTTTTAGTCGAACAAAACCTTTCGGTGTTCTTCACCCGAGTTCGAGACGGACTCGTGACCATACGGGTCCTCGAACTCACGAATTCTCCCGAAGTCATGAAGAAGAGGAACTTCCCCTGCAGGTCCCTGAACTCCTAAGAGCTTCCTGAAGGAGGAACTTCTCACTTTTGTAGGTTACCCAAAGAGGAATTCCTCCTGTAGGTCCGCGAACTCCCGAACTCCCAAGAAACTCCTGAAGAACCTCCTGTAGATCCCCGAACTCCCAATAACCTTCTGAAGGTCCCCGA
Source organism: Oratosquilla oratoria (assembly GCF_046742065.1). Taxonomy (NCBI): domain Eukaryota; kingdom Metazoa; phylum Arthropoda; class Malacostraca; order Stomatopoda; family Squillidae; genus Oratosquilla; species Oratosquilla oratoria. The sequence continues at coordinate 24,207,708 of NC_134784.1, forward strand.
ACTCCCAGAGCCTCCTGAAGGAGGACCTTCTCACCTTTGTAGGTTACCCCGTCGGCAGTGAACTGCGACACAAGAAGTCGACCTCCAAGGCCCTCTTGACTGAGGTTGGCATAGTCTTGGCCCTCGATGACGATGTTACGGGTCATAAGAGCGACCTCCCCTGCCATGGTGTAGGAGAAGCTCCCGTCGGAGGTTGTGTGGGTCACACCTGAAGAAGGAAAAAAGGAGGATCATCAGCGTTTCCCGTGGGAGTACGCCTCAGGGTGAGGGCATTGAAAACCAAGCTAAGTACCGGTTAAATTTTATTCTATTTTTTCATCTTATTTGATCTAATTATCCATCTTTTTTCTTGATCTATTTAAGCTGTAGGCTTCCAAGAACCGAAGAAAATTTCTGGGATAAAAAATAAAGGTTCCAAGCTGTTAATTGCTCTAGTCTAGGCCCATGAACCTGCCTTCCCCCTGAATGAAATAGTTAACGTTAACCAGAAGGAACTATAGAAGTATACAACCAAGTTGATGGATTAATGTAATCTTTCTGAAGAAATACTCCAGTCAGAAAAAAAAAAATCACAAAAGCTCTTCGATGTGTTTCATCCTACCCCACTAATACTTTTCATCACAGATTATCTTCTTTGAGAGACCTTAGTGGTTCCAGAATGAATAAGCTCGCATGACGCCAACCAGAACTCCATAATACAACACTGAGTCTCAGGAGTTGAGGAACGCCTCCAAAAAGCACTCATGAGAAAGTTCTTACCAAGATGGTCATACTCCAGGGCGGAGTCCAAGGTAAGGACGAGCCCGTCTGAGCTTATGTTGGCCACATTTCGAACTTCTGACTTGACCCCGCGGTGTGTTGGTGTAAGGAGGACCTGTAAACATAGGGCAAGTCAGTACCAAATGGGCGCTGCACGTGTGTGGACCCATCTACCACAACAATACTGCAGCAACATTACCGCAACGACAGCTTTTTGTTGTATTACCCACTTCCTTGTGAGTTTCCTGAAGAACCCTCTGTAGATCCCCGAACTCCCAAGAACCTTCTAAAGGTCCCCGAATTCCCAGAGGTACCAAGACAATACTACAGCAACATTACCGCAACGACAGCGTTTTGTCGCATTACCCACTTCCTTGTGAGTTTCCTGAAGAACCTTTTGTAGATCCCCGAACTCCCAAGAACCTTCTAAAGGTCCCCGAATTCCTAGAGGTACCAAAACAATACTACAGCAACATTACCGCAACGACAGCGTTTTGTCGCATTACCCATTTCCTTGTGACTTTCATGTTGTATCGGTGTTGCAAGTGTGCCAGTCAAGCTACCAAAACACTACTACAGCAACATTACCGCAACGACAGTAGTTTGTTGCGTTACCCATTGCCTTGTGAGTTTCATGTTGCATATCATTGCTCTCACAACTCTGTTGGTGGTCATGTGGCAACATTACTTCAACTATTTATGCATAAGTGAGCTTAAGGCTTTTGCAGTCCCTCTGACAATGTTGTAACAGCACAGCCATGTTGCATAGCTTTGCATGTTTGCTAAGTTGTATGTATGTATACATGCATGTATGTATGCATTTATGTATCTATTTGTGTATGCATGCATTTATGTATTATGTACTCATATATGCATGTATACATTTACTTATGTACTGTATATATACATGCATGTATGTTTTTTGTACAAATATGTATATTTGTGGATTCATGTATGAATGTATATATGTATGCATGAATGTATATATTCTTCGCATTCCTTGAAGCCTTTCCAAGTAAGCAGAAATAACGTTGAGATTAAAAAATGGAAGGAGGGGGAAGGGGGGAGGATGAGAATGAGGTGGAGGGGAAGATGTCCCTAATGCAGATCTCTGTACCTGTTTTCCCATCCAGTCTGTGGACACGGGATCCTCTAGTGTGACCTGGGTTGACCCAGCCTCGGCCGTGGCTCCCAGCTTGACCCAGGTTGCGCTGACGCTTTGCCCGTGCATGTAGAGGTCCCCAAACATGGCTAAAAGAGACGAGAGGTTGAATGAGACACAAAAATTCGTGGTACAAATCAGTGGTTCCCAAACTGTGGTACGCCTATTACTGACCGTACTCTAAGGCCTTAGAGGTGGTATGCAAGCACCTTCGTGATTATGATCGATTTGCAGTTGTTGGACATTTAGTTACCAACAACTAAAAATACTTCGCGTAGCGGCCCACTGGCACAGCCATTTCCACACCTGTCTCCGAAGTGTGAAAGTGTGTCTTTGCTATTGGTCCACCTGTGTGTTCTACTTAAGAATGAATTGATATTTGACCGAAATGTCCTTTTTCTGAAACCAGGTGGTACGCGGTGATGGTACAAGACCACGTGGTACTCAATCAGAAAAAAAGTTTAGGAACCACTGGTACAAAGGACTGCAAAAGGAATACTAAGGAGATGGAAAAAAGCAACAGACTTATTGCTCCTTAAGGGGATGCTTGAGAATTTAGAGCAGGGGTTCTTAACCTTTTTTCTCCAATTCCCCACTTTTTAGTGAGCCAACTCTCCATTTCCCACCACAGCATCGGTGACAACAAGAAGACACCAGAAATAAACAAAAAGAAACAAAAACACATCGATTAAAAAAAAAAAAAAAGACAGTGGTTCTTCTGTCCGACCGGTCATTCCCCACTTGGCAACTCCGCCATTCCCCACCAGTGGGGAATTCCCCACAGGTTAAGAACCACTGATTTAGAGGGTCTGTAAACAGTGGAAAAGGATTAGAATCGATGTAAATGTATGAATTCACGATGACGAGAAATAAGTTAGATTGGGGTTGGACTCCATATATCTATCTAATTTTTTTTTTTTTTTTTTTTTTTTTAAGTATCAATTATATTCGAACTTACAACATGAACAGGTAGCTTGTTCCAAACATTTGCAATGCAGTTAAATGTTTTTTCTTATATTCATGGGTGCTTGATCTCTCTCTCTCTCTCTCTCACGCACACACACACACACACACACACACACACACACACACACACACACACACACACACACACACACACACACACACACACACACACACACACACACACACACACACACACACACACACACACACACACGTACATACATACACATATACATACATACAGGCATACATACATGCATATGTACACAAACATATACATACATAGATACATACATACATACATACATACATACATACATACATAAATACATACATACATACATACATACATACATACATACGCATAAATTTTACAAGGCACACGTGAATCACAAATATGCAGAATCCACTGGGAAGAGGAAAAACACACGGAGTCCAAGCGCTTTCGTGTTATATCTAAATTATCAAGGAATACCTTGTATTCCTTGATAATGTGAATATATCACGAAAGCGCTCGGACTCCGTGTGTTTTTCCTCTTCCTAGTGGACTCTGCATATACATACATACATACATACATATACGTGCTTTCCATTCAGCGAGTCTCAAAGGAAATGACTGATCGTTGATACATACCTAAAGCCTTCCAGCCGATACTAATCCCGCCATCCACTGGCGGCATTTCTTCATTATTGGGATCAGTCATGTCAAGCGAACCGTGGAGAACCAACCTTAGGTTGTGTGTGAAAGGCACTGATGAGTTCCGACCCGCGACCAGACAGCCGCCCTGGGAGGTGGAGGGGGGCAAATGAGTTTAGAATCAGTAATAGGGGGTTTACAGACACGTGTTTAAAGTGATGTGTGAACGTGTGAACGGGGTATTTGGTTGTCGAACACGTTGTTTAAACCCCAAATACCCCGTTCACACATTCACACATCACTTTAAACACGTGTCTGTCTGTCTGTCGAACCGCGTTCGACGAACCGTTACACCGTGTCAACCCCCTCTTACACTCGACGCGAGTCCTCTCGCGCGAGTCTGCAGGTCCACGAACTCCCGAACTCCCGAACTCCCAGGAAATTCCTGAAGGACCTCTTGTAGGTCCCCGAACTCCCAGAGTCTCCTGAAGGAGGACCTTCTCATCTTTATAGGTTACCCCAAGAGAAATTCCTCCTGTAGATCCACGAACTCCCGAACTTCCAGGGAACTCCAGAAGAACCTCCTGTAGATCCCCGAACTCCCAAGAACCTTCTGAAGGTCCCCGAACTCCCAGAGACTCCTGAAGGAGGACCTTATTACCTTTGCAGGTTACTCCGTCAATAATGAACTGCAACACAAGAACTCGACTTCCAAGGCTGAGGTGCACTTGGGTAAACCTGGAAGTGCACGCGACTAAATGAACACACACACACACACACACACACACACACACACACACACACACACACACACACACACACATACACACACGCAAGCTGGCACAGAAACCTATGCAATGTATCTTTATAACATATCTATACATTAGGAAGGTTTAATGTAGTAGCACATTTGTAAAATAAGACTTATTGATCCACTATCGGAGAATGAGATAAGATGGACAGAAAAGCTGTATATTTCGATTACTATCTGTGGTCCTCTTCAGCAGATAGTGGTCGAAATATACAAATTTTTCTGTCCATCATATCTCATTCTCTGACAGTGAGTCAAGTCTTATATCTATACATTGATATATAAATGCCAAACCGACATCACCAAAGCAAGAAAACACTACTTTTTCTCAACCTACAGCAAGATCCCTATTTACAGTCAGATGCAAATGCACCTCCACTTACGAACCTTCGACTTACAAACTTTCAGACATACGAACGAAGCCTCAATCCTGCTTTACCAGTTTCAGAGGTAAGAAATCCCACATGAAAAGTATTAGTATTACAATTTACTCTTGCTTTATGTATCATTAGTAATATGTTTCTAGATAATAAACATGTATTGACTTTATATCAAACTTGTGCACGTAGATTTGAGTACCTTAAGAATTATATTGAATAACGACTTACGAACATTTGGAATTAGAAACGGGCTCTCGGAATGTAACTCGTTCGCAATGCGAAGCGTGTATTCTATAAGCGTTGGACGATTGCCTTTTTTTTTTTTTTTTTTTTTTTTTTTTTTTTAAGGAGTATACCTGAACGTAGATGATATAAGCTTGGAAGGTATGGTTCATCGTGTCTTCAAATTCCAAACAACCATAGAGGATCACCCTTCCCAGCAATGGAGTTTCTGTATCTACAAGAAGTGAAACACCTGTGAAGGAAGAGAGGAAGGATTAATATCACTCCGAGGAAAACATAAGAACATAAGAATGAAGGTGACTGCAAGAGACCATAGGGCCTACATTAGGCAGTTCCATGTCCCTTACCACCTGTCAGCCCTATCCATAAAATAATTTAATCTACTCTTAAGACGACCAAATGTTTCCGCGCTCGCTACATTGTTGCCAAGTCTATTCCATTCATAAACCCCTCAGTTGGTAAACCAGTTTTCATAAACCCTTCAGTTGGTAAACCAGTTTTTACCCATTCCCTTCTTGAGCCTAACGGTATTCTTAAAAAAATCTTTCCTTATATAAATCTTTCCTTATATAAATCTTACATAAATCCTTGGAAGGGAAACAAATGTTTAAGAATACCATTGTAAGAATCTTATGGTTGTATTCTTAAAAAAAAAAAAAAAAAATATATATATATATATATATATATATATATCCTTATATAAATCTTTCCTTATATAAACCTTATATAAATCCTTGGAGGGGAAAGATTTTTTTTAAGAATACCACCGCAAATTTGTCCAATTCAAATGTCCAATAGTCCTGGCCTGGTGTCTCAATACGATGACCTTGCTTTGTTAAACCCTTTGGAGATTTGAATGCCTCAATTCGGTCATCTACAGACCTTTCGGGATGATGATGCTGTCTCCCTCAAGAGGCAGATGGTAGGTGCCCTCCTCAGGGTGCCCTCCACTCCCCACGGGCATGTTACTCCATGTCTCGTTGTCCGACCACCGAAGTACGACGTCTGGGACTTCGGGGGGAGGCGTGGGAGGACTGCAGTCTTCGTAGAAGCACCTGGAGGGAACAGAATGTGGGGTCTTGGTGATATAATACAAGAGAAGAGCTTTTTCGTGAAGAGTACGATGACATCTTTTGGCAAAGAAGGAGGAGGAGGAGGAGGAAGAGGAGGAGGAGGAGGAGGAAGAAGGTGGAGAAGGAGGAGAAAGAGGAGGAAAAGGAGGAGGAGGAGGAGAGGAAGGCGAGAAAAAGATGAAGAAGAAGGTGGAGAAGGAGGAGAAAGAGGAGGAAAAGGAGGAGGAGGAGGAGAGGAAGGCGAGAAAAAGATGAAGGTGGAGAAGGAGAAAGAGGAGGAAAAGGAGGAGGAGGAAGAGGAAGGCGTGAAAAAGATGAAGAAGAAGAAGAAGAAGAAGAAGAAGAAGAAGAAGAAGAAGAAGAAGGTGAGGAGTATACACCAAGAGGCGCTGAGTAGCTGCGGCCGAAGCCTTCACTTTTGTCCTATTATGGGTTTCTTGGGAATAGGAAAGTAGTGCGGGACTCGAACCCGCGACTTAGAAGATACGAGACGCACATGCATCCGATTATGCGTGAAGCAATGCAGTAAGACACTGCACTTCCACAGCAGGGCCCGGTAGCCGAATATGGTTTACCCCCTCGGATTCCTTTACATGGCGGTCCTCCCACATTATTTCCTCTCAAGGAAATAAAGAAGACGAGGGGAATGCCCTTCGGGTGGCGTCAGTTGATCAATTTAATCTCAATAACAATTGTAAAAGGTAAAGGAAGAAAATGGCGACGGGGCTACTGTATATTTACATGAAATCTGATGTAATTATAGAACAAATATATGGCAACATCGGTGACGAAATATTTCTGCCAGCTGAAGATAAATAGAGAAGGGACTTTTACTCACCTGAACACTTGGAAATCTATTTGCTTGGCAATTCCTTTTTGGAATTCGTCAGACGAGCTACTATGTTGTGAGGTCCCGTCGTTTGTTGTTACTAAAAAGTAAAACGAAGATGCAAGGTTGGTTAATGGCTGTGTGAGAACAGGAGCCTGTGGCTCATATATTTCCATAACTTTTACCTTATTTGTTCGTAAGACAATCAATTGACGGATTTTAACTACACACACACACACACACACACACACACACACACACACACACACACACACACACACACATGGCGCTGTGGTTAGAGCTCTGGCCTGCCACTACGGAGGTCCGGGTTCGACCCTCGCCCGGGGCTGAAATAATATCAGTATCGCAGCGCTGAGGGGTGTTACTCCAACTCTCGTGGGCGGGGAGTTGGGGGTGTGTGTGTGTGCAAGGTCATAGCATTACCCATAGATCGGACCTACGAGCTCTGAGCTCTCTTCCAGGAGGGAAATAGCTGTCGATCACGAGTCCAACACGTGATCCAAAGACCAAGTGAATACACACACACACACACACACACACACACACACACACACACACACACAGACCTCGTGATCCAGTGGTTAGAGTTCCCGCTTGCCACTTAGGCGGTCCGGGTTCGAATCTTGCCCAGGGCTGAAATAATTTCAGTATCGCAGTGCTGCGGGTTGTTACTCCAACTCTCGTGGGCGGGGAGTTGGATGGTGTGTGCGTGTAAGGTCACAGCATTACTCATAGATTGGTCATATATGAGCTCTGAGCTCTCTTTCGGGAGGGAAATAGCTGTCGATCACGAGTCCAACACGTGATCCAAGGCCATGGTGAATACACACATACACGCACGCGCATCCAACTCCTTACCCACCAGAGCTGGAGTACCGGCGATGCTGAAATTTTCACCCCTGGCGAGATTCGAACTCGGATCGCTGAATGAGCGGTCGAGAGCAGTGCCACCACGCCATCGAGACGCGTGTATGTGTTTGTGTGTATATCAAACTTACCTATATAAGTCACAGTGTTGGTGGAGTTATCGAAGAAGAAGTTTCCATTGCTAGATGTGGTTAGGTCCGGAAGTTGATCTAAACTAGTTTGATCTTTCCCTTTGATTGTGCTGGAATGGAAGGGAATAGATTAATCAACGGCCTTCAAGTAACCGGCAACGGTCACTGAGTGGGTCCAAAGGTTACTAATGTTTGCAAGGTCAAAGTGATGATTTGACAATTTTTCGTTCCCTCGGCTGAGTCAATGTAGTTGTTAGTACTGTAGATTCAGTATTATAAGAAGTTATTATTTTTTTTTTTTGGAGGGGGGGTTGGAAGGGGGCATCAGAGCCCAAAGTAAAAGTTCTTAGCCCTTATTAAAAGGAAATCAAGCCGGAAGACCCAAAATGGGCTTCCAGAACTGACTGGCCTTCCAGATTGACGACATAAGGCTTTCGGATCTGGAAGGCCCAATGTAAACAAAAAGAACCTGACGATGTAAAGAGTTCTGAGTAACAAAACCTTCCCCATTCTCTTCCCCTCTCTCCCTTCCCTCCCGCCCTCTCTCTCTCTCTCTCTCTCTCTCTCTTTCTCTCTCTCTCTCTCTCTCTCTCTCTTTCTCTCTCTTTCTCTCTCTCTCTCTCTCTCTCTCTCTCAGCTTACCTAAAGCCATCTGGAGTTTGAAGAAATGTGTGTTTAAAGCGAATAAAGTCGCTATCGGTCAGAAGCTCGACCGTCGCCTTGTAAGATATGTTGGTGATCTGCAAGACACAAATGACATGGGTGAAGAGGGTTCAAATTCACACCAATTTCGTCAATGAAATATGTTCAAATTCACACCAATTTCGTCAATATAACGTTTTCAAATTCACACCAATTTCGTCAATATAACTTGTTCAAATTCGCAATTTCTTCCATGGAGTTGGTTCAAATTCACACCAGTTTCGTCAATTAAATTTTTTAAATTCACACTGATTTCGCCAGTGGAAATTGCTCAAATTCACACCAATTTCGTCTATGAAAATCTTTCAAATCCACAATTTCGTCCATTGAATTTAAGATTCCCATAAACTTCGTCCACTGAATTTGTTATGATACGCACAAACCTCGTCTATGAAATTTGTTAAAATTCAGTCCAGTTTCGTCAAAGTAGCTTGATCAAATTCACGCAGATTTCGTCAATTGAAGTTGTTTAAATACACACGGAAACAAAACGACCTTTTGTTGTTTAAGTGACTGTAATGTGCAAATCATTTGGTGTATTGGGTATATGTTAACTTAAGCAATTTTCATTATCGAGGACGAAAAGTGGCGATTTCTCTCCAACACCGGGAAAAAAAAAAAAAAAAAACTTTAGCACGCATACTAAACCGCAAAGCCCAGAGCTCACCTTAAAACAAAAACCATTAAATCTCCAACTTTTGTATAACCATTGGTAACCTTATGCTACGCTTTGCAGCGGATTGGTGCCCTTATAAGAGGGGAAAGTGGAGAGGGGCCATGCACGTATGTAGGCTTATGATTAATTTTACTCATTTGACTCGCGAGAAAATGTTGTAGATTTGGCTGATTTTGCCAAATACACTTATATATATATATATATATATATATATATATATATATATATATATATATATATATATATATATATATATATATATATATATATATGTACATATATTCAATAAAAGAAACTACCCCTATATTGCCGTTGGCGATTACCTGAAGGTCGCGGGTTTTATACAAGAGAGAGCAGGGGCGACGGATTGACTACTTTGCTCCATTGAGGTCCCTTAATGTGAATGAAATATTTTCAAGATACCAAACATCAGCTCCTTTTTCTCACCAAAGACTTAAAAATAAATGAATAAATAAAAAAGAATGACAACAATTCAACCAATCAGCAACTACTTCAGGGTAGAGGAGCGGGGATAGAGGAGGATAAGTTGGTGTCGTTGTCGTTCTTGAAATGGTGACCTTACCTGCGAGTTTTCGAAAAATTCCACATCGTATGTTCCCCCCGAGACGAGCACCGCCATCCATCCTGGACCTTGGATTCTTTTCTCCATATAAGGAGCTCTGATCTTCTTACCGTTCTCGTCCGTTAAGACGACGTCAACTCCTTGCAGAGACTTCGGGGAAATGGATTTCCCGTCGAGAGTCCAACGGAGGAACCTCAAGGGTGGCTGGCAGACGGCCCCAGGTACCTGGACAAGAAGGAGAGGTGAGGCAGAAGCTTCGTGAGTGTTATAAGGTCATCTACGAAGTCGGTTTTGATTTGGTGTGGAGGGTCTACATTCAAGTTTACTTGCAGTAAAGCAGTTGTTTCCAACCACTGCAGGATGCCGTGGGATCAACTGAGGGTGCCGCCGCCAAAATTGAGGGTAAAAATAATTTTCGTGTTACCGACTCTGTCATCCATTTTTGTTCATTAAAGCAGCATCAGTGTAAAGATGAGTATTTTCATATTATCCAGGGACAAAATTTTGTTACGCTGATGTTGAATCAACAAAATACTGACATACTAGAATTTAGATTTTCTAATAAGGGTGCAGGGGAGTTCTGAAAGGCCTGGCAAAGGGGCCTCAAGCCAGAAAGGGTTGGGAACCAGTGCAGTAAAGGATCTAATTCGGGAGATTTTAAGTGTAAGAAGGAAATATGCAAGAACCGGTTAACCAATGGAATGGTTAACGAATGAAATAGACTTAGTAACCATGTAGTGAGTGCTGAAACTATTGGTCGTTTTAATAGAAGGTTAGATCACTTATATGAATGGGGATGCCAGGTGGTAATGGACATGGAACTGCTTAGTGTAGGCCTTATGGTCTCTTGCAGTCTCTTTCATTCTTATGTTATTATTATCTTTTATACACATTCAGATTAATATAAGACACGGGAGCAGAAATGTGGTAACATGGTATCCCTCCCATATCCGAACTAACTGGGTCACTGGGCGTTCGGATACGCGAGGTGAAACCATCCCCATCACCCAGTCTCCATTCCACAGCTCTAGGGAATAAACATGATATGCAATACATGTAGATACCGTTCGGATAACGGCAAAGGTCGCACGACGGGAGTGATTTCCTGCAAGGGTCTGTGCTTACCTCGGGATTGATGGAAAATTCTGGTACATCAGTGGTGCAAGAGTCATTGGGGAGAATTGCCACACTTGGCAACACAATGCCCCCTGCGATTCCTGAGAAGGATCCGTCGAGGTCCTTCACGATGGTATCCGATTCCCATTTGAATTTAATCTAGAAGGAAAGAGGATCATAAAGGATCTAACGAACTTAACGAATATAACGAATTTAACGAACTTAACGAATTTAACGAACTTAACTAATATAATGAATTTAACTAACTTAACGAATATAACGAATTTAACGAACTTAACTAATATAACGAATTTAATAAACCCGATTAAACTAACTCGATCTCAACTAAAGTAACTAATTTAACTAACTTGATTAACATAACTGTCCAAAATTAAATCAATTTAACGAATTTAACGGTCAGATTATTTCAAGTGTGTTGGACAACGAAGAAGCAACTAATTTAACTAACTTAATTAACATAACTATATAAACTAAATTAATTTAACGAATTTAACGGTCAGGTTATTTCAAATGTGTTGGACAGCGAAACAGCTACTAATTTAACTAACTTGATTAACATAACTATCTAAACTAAATTAATTTAACAAATTTAACGGTAAGGTTACTTCAACTATGTTGAACAGCGAAACTATCCATTTTCAAATCCCATCAACCTTCTCATCTCTATTGGGAGGTGCAACCCTGAAGGGCTGACACTCGGTCACCGGACTACTTCAACTGTATTTCTTACACTTTTGTTTACACATGGAGAGCTGACAACCGGTGACTGATCCCCCTCTCCCTACCACTTTGGGAGCAATCCCACACTAACAAAACACAGTCATCAGTACGAAATTTCCCCCCAGTGAGATCTGTGGGTGGTACCGAGAACCGTTGCCAGCCACAATGGGGCTGCGGGTTTTACCCACTGGAAGCAACAGAACCTGAAATAGTGGACAAAGTCCAGTACAAGACACCAATTGGAAAGAGTGACCATGTACTCATCGAAACTGTACTAAAGGAAGAAATAGACATGGAGAGGAACGAAAAGCATAGGAAAGGAAGATTGATGTACAAATTTCCGCAAGGGATGTACTAACCAACTGGTTTGTGTTGTTTAATGTTACGTTCTTGATCGTGATCGAATAGCCCCCCGACTTTTCTTTGCACTGGGAGCAGGTCCCCAAGGCCGTGCAAGTGCCTGTGTCGAACCCGGCGAAGGTGACTCCCTCGATGTAGAATGCCTCCTTCTTCGGGGAAACGATCCCACTGCCGTTACATCCCTCGGGAGTGAGAGCAGAGGCTCCCACGACGACACTGTTCGAGACCCCTAAAAGGAGTTTATGAAGGATTACAAAGGATCCGAGGTACTTGGAAAGAGGACTTTTTGGTCCATGTCGAGGTGGTCGGTATTGACATTGATGTAATAAGAGAAGTTTATGAAGGATTACAAAGGGTCGTGGTACTTAGAAAGAGGACTTTTTGGTCCATGTCGCAGTAGTCAGTGTTGAGGAAGAGGGACACATGCAGGAGAACAGACCCAAGAAGACCCATATGGTACTTACCGGAACGCAGGTTCTCGGAGAAGTCTCCAAAGGCCTCAACGAACTCGATGCCGGCAAGCAAGTTGTCGAGAGCCTTGAATTCACTGAACTCGATCCGTGTTCCAGAGACGAGTTCGGCGCCCCGCTCTGTCCTCCAGACGGTAAAGCTTTCGAAAAGAGCTTTGATACGTCTCCCCGAGCAGACGCTCTCCCTTGGGTGGTAGCCATCCATCGAGAAGACCCAAAGACCATACCTGTGGTACCAAGACAGAGAAAAGTACCAACACATAAGAACCATCCATCGAGAAGACCCAAAGACCATACCTGTGGTACCAAGACAGAGAAAAGTACCAACACATAAGAACATAAGAATGAGAGAGACTCCAAGAGACCCGTAAAGCCTACACTAAGCAGTTCCATGATCCTTACTACCTATCATCCCCATCCATAAAGTTATCTAACCTTCTTTTAAAACAACTAATAGTTTCAGCTCCCACTCTATGGCTACTAAGCTTATTCCATTGGTTAACCACAGATCCAAATCACGGGCCCTTCTCAATCCAAGAACCTTAACCAAATCTTACCTGCCCTGGGAATGGGCTGTGTTCTTACTAAACTTGCCCATGCGTTCATTGTTGGGGCAATACGAAGTTGTGGCGGATGGTCCGGAAGGATGCTTTTCCAAACGGTACCAAAACCCGAAGTGTGTTCCTCCTGCTGCGGTGTTGCCATACAAATCGTTGTTTGGGTTTACCATCTGTGAATTCCATAGACGCATGTTAGTCGCAGCTAAAGGTTTCGATTTAATTAACAGCGAGCACCGGCTTCGCCGTCCCGGCTACGTCCGGAGTGCGTGACCTCCGGGGGGGGGGGTTGCGCCCAGGCCTATGATCTTTGTTATACGTTTGGATGGGAAGTAAAGGAAAATGGGAAAAACACGCCTTTTAATGAACAGAAAAGGCCTAACATGAGTCTGGCATTATTTGTAATGACTTCGACGTCATCGTTGTCAGTATTGTCGTCATCTTCCTTGTCATTTGAACAACTCTTCCCGAATGCCCCCAAAACCCTTGTGACATGGTGTGGCATCAAGATTATCCCTAAAAGTGTCCACTTTCCATTAGACAATCCAGACTCTTCGAAAACCTAGATTTCTCACAGAATTGAAGAAAAAAATAGATGAATTGGCACTAAACAGACGATTCTATTCAGCTGAGAGTAAATCCAACTTCGTGAAAGGATTAAGTGTTGTTTAAGTATAGATGTCATTTACTAAGGTTGAATGTGGTTAAGTGTGGTTGAGTGTAGGCAAGTATGATTAAATGTGACTAAGCGTAGTTAAGGTTAAGTGTAATTAAGTATGGTTTGGTGTGGTAAATGTGACTAAGTGTGACTTGAGTGTGATCTAGTGTGAGTTAGTGTAACCCTCATACAAACCCAGAATCCCGCAGGTGTGACGTCAACACTGAGGAGCGAGGAGGAGGACCGGGTGTAAACTGCCAGGTTATACCGAATGATATTGAACTGCTCCACGCCATCTTCAGTGAAGAACGCATGTCCGAAGTTGTCATAGGCTACGTTGTGTTCCACCAGCAAGTCGTTGACGTCGTGCATCGTCAGGGCACGGTTGAAGGTAGAATGGATGGAAGATCCTCGGACATAAGAGGCGTTCGTGGTTCCCACTAGGTGGTAGTGGATGGGGTAACGACCCAGCTGGAAAGCCTGGGGGGAGACATGGAACCCATTCGTTTTTAGGTCCTTGCCACTGACAGTTTTATACACTCATCGATTTGATTCACGCCTATAGAGCAGGGGTTCTCATTAGGGGGTGAAATTCACCCCCGGGGGGGGGAATTTTTGGGTTTTCTGGGGGTGAATTGTGACCACAGTAAGTTTACGGGATGAGGGAAGCAATTATAGGTTTTGGCCTATCTGGCCTGTCACCTGGGCTGGAATTATACCTAATCCATGTAAAATTGTAAACCGGAATGTATATATACTAATTTGGAAAAATTAAAAGGATTTTTTAGTAATATTTGCATATCATTCAGAATGCACCTTTTGAAACAATCTTGGAAAGGAGGGGGGAACGGCATTCTGGCAAATGGTGAAAGGGGTGCATGGGCCAAGCAAGGCTGAGAACCCCTGCTATAGAGAACCCAAACCCAACCCCCTTTTTGTGCAGTGAAAGAATTGTAGCGACACGGCACTCTCGACTTACCTGTCCTCCATAGCTGACTTCGGTGTAGGATATGCGTCCTATTGCTTCGTCTGTGTCAGGATCCCTTGGGGAAATCATAATAGTGACGCCAAACTGGTCAACCTTTGCCACGTCGAAGCACCCCTGCTCCGCGAACTGATCTAGAGGAGCAGATTAAAGGGCGTGGTCACTATATACACACTAGACAACAGCGGCGAGGTAACACACACACACACACACACAATCAACAATAGTTAACCATTATTCATTCGGTGGTTCATCCTTTCCCCCCCCCCTAATGGTCCAACTTTTAAGGTTCTATTAGTTTTTCTCCCAGAGCTTCCTACAACCTGACTTCTCGTAGGATGAACATAGAGAGAACAGGACCCCTTGACACGTCACTCCGTCCCACATAGTCTTTTTTTTTACGACACTTATGGAAAACACGGTGGCAGAATTCTTTCCTATTTCCTACCACAGACACCAGCCTAAACTGGTCTAGAGGAATGAATCAGAGGTCGTGATCACTGCAAACGCGACAGACAAGCACGACGAGGTAACACACGCCAACCGTACCATAAAAAAAAAACATTCTTGGCGATTTTATCATTATTATTATTATTATTATTATTATTATCATTATTATCATCATTATTATTATCATTATTATTATCATTATTATTATTATTATTATTATTATTATTATTATTATTATTATTATTATTATTATTATTATTATTATTATTATTATTATTATTATTATTATTATTACTATTATCATTATCATTATTTTCTTAACCATATACACCAACCTGAATTAGATTCTCCATCACATGTCGGAGCTGTTGCTGATGTGTCATAGTTAATGTTTCCCCGAACTTTGACATTCCTTGTCAGCAGCCCCACTTCCCCCCTGGTCTCAATAGTCCACTCGCCGAAGGTCTGTTCGATGGAGATGTGCTCATACTCGAGGGGGCGATCGAGTGTTACTTGATATCCATCTGGGGACACAGAGACGATGGTTCTCTTCTCGTTCTCGTTTTTGGTGAACCTGTGGAGATAGAGAAGATTTCCTTGAAGAAGATTCGTTATAGTGTATCGCCTTCGCTACCTTAAGGATGCCATGGAAATGAAGGAGATAACCTGGAGACAGCAAGAACAAGAGGGTGATCTTGTCTAGGACAGGAGAGTATCTCCACGGTTCGGGGGCAGTGTCACTATAAATACTTATGTGTAGGACTTTCTGCCACTAATGTAGCATGGTCACACCTCGAAGAATTCGTTTTCTGTAGCATTTGTGTACCATAAGTAATTTTTATTCATTAATATTGTCATCGCGCTGGAACTTGCATTATGGAAATATATCTTTATTAATATCATTATATCCCACATATAGATATGTAAATGTCTATAAATGTTAGTATTATTATTCTGTAAGGTTAGAATTGTAATACGTAAACCAAATTATTCGCGGTGCTCCTAAATATGTATTATGTCCTTCTTGCATAAAGAATTATGTTTCGCCGAGAAGACATCGGCTTTGCTCGCCTATACCACGCATTTTAATTCCAATAAACAAGTCTCGATAGAAATGGAATGTAATTAATACTATTCTCTTAGTGGCGAGTACTTTCACCAACTGTAGTAACATAACACTACATTAACATCTATGTACACAAGGGACACCCACTCCTTTCCAGTGCTGGCAAGGACGATCTGGTCTCCAACTTTCCAGGCGACTGGCTGCTTCAGGGTAATGGTAGAGTCTCCAGCAGCCGTAGTGGCCGCCAGGTGGGTCCAAGTCACAGGTATCGGGCGACCATGGAGGTCCAGTGTACCATTACGAACTGCAATAACCTGGTGGACATGATGAGGCAATACCCACACACATTAGTCATGAGTTTTGTAAATTAATCTTTAATCAATCCAATTATAAATTAATCTTTAATCAATCCAATCCGAGTATATTTTCTGATATATCACGGGTCAGATTCCAGTGTCCGAAATAGTACATACACATTTTTGTATTGGCTACGTTGAAGCAGCACACACAGACCAGGTATGGTTTTAGGTACATGTAATTTATATTCAAACACAATGAAGCTTATGGTGAAAATAAGCAAATCTAGCGGAATATGATGGATTGGAATACTAAGTGATTTTGTAAAATCTAATATGAACATTTAATTTTGTGTTAAAATATATCGTTGGTAATGGTTCCCTAATTACTCTACCTCACCCTGAATTCGGTTGCAAAGGTGCCACAGCAAAGGAATTACAAATTAAATGATACCAGTTGTTTGATTCTTATATCAAAGCTTGTGTGGGAGGCGATATTTGTCAAATGATGATATTACTATCAATGTTTAGAACTGTGTTTATTATCTTGAAAGGCTAAAACCCTCCCAGCTATTGTAATATTTTTTCTTTCTTTTTTGCAGTCCTTTTAACCATGTATATATATATATATATATATATATATATATATATATATATATATATATATATATATATATATATAATATATATATATATTGCTACACTACCTAGACCTGAACACCAAGGTCACTGAGGTCGAAAGGCTATAGAGGTATATAGGCTCTGATATAGAACATCGTTGTTACAAAGACCCTGTAGCTTTACCTTAGCTCCATACTGTGGAAGCTCGATTGACAGAGGGGATCCATGCATCTCAATGACTGCCTCGTTTTCGAAAGGTTCCTCTTCTGATCCGACGGAAAGTGACCCTCCATCGACAATCAGGATGTACTCGGCACGAAGGACAATTTCCTCAATAGCTTCCCTGTCGAACATCACGTGACCTGCAGGAGGGTGTGTGAATTAGACGCAAGGTTGACTCGAGCATGACCTAGAATGATTTCTTTTTCTCTAATAAAACTTGTGCATAAATATACTGTAAACTGAAACAAAGTATCATTTCTAACAACATCAGGTATTACACGATTGTTACTGTAGTTTTGTAACACTGTCCTAGATGAAATCACTACATAGAAGACACCGTGAACCTCATCCTATGAACCTCACCCTACACTGCCCTACTTTAGCCTTATCCATCTCTTTTTTGAGTGACTTGCGGGCCAATCCCTCGGCTGTTACCGGTTCCCTGGGGACTCCTGCAAGAGAGACCTAGGCCCATAGATTGATTGGTTGATATTCTAACATACTATAGACTGAGGGACCAATGACGGGTGCCTACTTGTATGTGGTGGTCTCCAAGATGGATAGCGGAAATAACCATTTCCAAAAATCGTCAACCCCCTTACCTTCCTCAGGAGGTAAGGCCCCGTGGGCTGATACTTGGTCTTCAGACTGGTCTATAAGATTTAGCTGTATTTCTTACTCTTTATCATCACACGTGGGGAGCGAGAAACAGGAGACTGATCTTCCGTCTATACGACTTTCAGTTGATGATATAAAAACCTCCCCACAATAATACAAAACAGAAAAGTCAAATTTTTTAGAGGTCTTTAGGAGGTTCCGAGGACCGTTACTAGCCATTGTGGGCTCATGGGTTTTCTACTTAGTGAAACCCGAAGCAAGGTTTGATTAACCATATCCTGAAGCTAAGTATCTTTCCACGATTATTTTCTTAGTCCTACCTGTAGAACCAAGTGCTCTTATTATGGGTTATTAAAAGCACTTCATCCGCATTTCTTCCCAAACTCACCCGAGATCAGAAGCATCTTCAGGACCTCAGTGGAGTTGTCTAGCATGATGGTCTGCCCCTCGACGATGTGAACAAACTCCCCTTCGCCTGGAGGAGGCGAGCCTCCCCAGGTGTAGATCGAGGACCAGCGGTCGATGTAGAAGAAGTCTTCACTCTAGGCATTAGAGGTAAAAGTATGGATTAGGGATTGTTAGTGTGGGGTGTTGCAGTATGAGGTGTTTCGTGTCCTCTATGCTGTGGTTGCACCTAGAGCAGATAGAGACTGTGGCCAGGGCTATTCATATCTTCATTCTGAAATTAGTCTTATTGGTATCTGGATGAGTTGATTCAATGTTGTCTCAAGTTTCACGAAGATATGCATTTTTTCAAAGTTTCACTTCTCATGTGATTGAGAAAGCTCTCTCCGCTAACAAAGCAACAGATGTAATTAAAATATTTGTTTTCTTTATTTGTAACAAGTAACTGTGACAAGTGCCTGTGTTGAGCACTTCAAAGAACCCCAGAACCCTGGGTTTTCTTGAGAGTTTCCCAGTGGCACCTTTAGAAATAGTGATCAAGTGACTAGACTAGAACACGGATACAGTAATTCTGTGTATGAAGCAATCACCAGAAACATATTTTAATTCTTTCTCCAAAATTATCAACAAACCTGAGAAAGGCAAGTTATATATACCTAAACCGGTTATCAGAACAAAATATATGTTTACTTTATGAAAGTGAAATAGATCAATTAAGACTGTAAATGACCTTTCTAAAAACTTCTGATCTGGACAGTGGCCGTGAGAGAGGGATGACCTATCATCCATGAGGAGCTAAGATGGGAAAGGGAAGCAGGGATGTTGGATGGGAGTGGAATGGATGGGAATGGTTGGATGCCTTTGAGTTGGCTACCTCCCTTATAAGGGGGGGAAATCCCATTGTTAATAGACAGAAGACTGTAAAACATTTTCTTCTGTAGGGGCTCCATGGACGGGTTCCAGCGTTCCAGGAGCTTATCTGGAGTGGGGGGTGGGTGGGGCGGGGAATATATTTCACCAGCGCTTCTGACTCAGCTTACCACAGTGGCAAGATGACCTTGGTTGTCTTCGATACGGACGGGGAAAGTTCCTGATCCGGGGTGAGGGCCTGTGACACACACAATCTCTGTTTCGGACTCCGACGTGATATTGCACGGGGAGCCGTCCATGCTGACAACGTTGCCTGAAGAACTGATCAGAAATCGTCTGAGCGACTGTACCGTCGTATCTGTTCTGTCGGTCTTTTCAGTGCCTTATCTATCCTATTCCATTTTATCTAATTTTATTTTGTGTTTTTCTAATCTATTCTCTTTTTTTTTTATTGTACTCTATTCTATTGTATTCTATTCTATTGTATGTATGTATGCAGGTATGTATGCATATGTATGTATGTACGTATGTATGGATGTATGTATGCATGTATGTATGTATGCATGTATGTATGCTTGGATTTATGTATGCATGCATGTATGTATGCATACATATATGTATGCATGCATGTATGTATGTATATATGTATGTGTATATGTATGTATGGATGTATGTATGCATGTATGTATGTATGTATGTATGTGCGTATGTATGTATGCATGTATGTATGTATGTATGTATATATGCATGTAAGTATCCATGTATGTATGTATATATGTATGTCTAAGACCCAAGTACCTGAAGTCGGTTCCAGTAATAGTTACGACCGTTCCCCCTCCAGTGCCTCCACGAACTGGCGAAATGGAGGTGACATTCGGCGTGAGGGACGTCGAGTAGACGAAGCTCCCATCGAAGGTGAAGTTGAGCTCGTTGGAGAGGGTCACCGTGACGTCACAGATTAGGTCACTTCCGTCGTCTTCATAAGGAGAAGAATATTTTAATTTTCCTTTGATGAGAAGTTTTCCTGACTTTGTTCAAACAGTTCTATGTATTCGATAATTTATTTGTTTGATGATGGATGTTTTGGTTGATAAGTTTATTTGTTGACTGAGTCGCTTATGTTTTTGGACATTTGTTTATTAATTTACTTTGTAACTATTTATATGATATATTTCAATTTGTTCATATATATGAATGTATATGTTATATGTATATATATATATATATATATATATATATATATATATTTCTTTATATGCTGTTTTATTTCACTTTTTACTTACATGTTTATTTAATTATTGATTCTATTTATTTACAGTTTAGTATTTTCAATTGTTTATTCACCGAATATATACATACTTATTTATCAATCTATTTATCCATTTAGTAAAAATATTCTATTTCATTCATCTATCTACAAATCTATTTCTAGAAAGTTCGTGACTGACCAGGGACAACGGCGGCGGGTAAGGCGCAGGTCAGGGCGCTCGAGGTCGAAGTGGTGACTTCACAAGGTACGCCGCACACAGTCGCACTCGAAAGACCGTTAGGGTCGAATCCTTTCCCAGAAATGTCGATGAATCCTCCACCGAAGCTTCCTGGTGGTGGGAATGAGGTCATAGGTCAAGGGTGATGTCATTAAAAAAAAAAAAAAAAAAAAAAAAAATATATATATATATATATATATATATATATATATATATATATATATATATATATGTGTGTGTGTGTGTGTGTGTGTGTGTGTAGCCCAGGTTTGAGTTCTTCGCCGTACCACGTGTCAATTTCTGCAAGTTGGCCTCCGCGAGTCTCGATTTTGATGGCTCATAATTAAAGTGTAGTGTGTTTGATAAATTTAATATATGTATACATATATATATATATATATATATATATATATATATGTATATATATTTAAGATTATTTCAGACAAATGAGAGAGAATGCGGGTGGGGAAGGGCAAACGAAGATGTGTTAGGAATAGAGTTTATTACCCTAACGTTGCGACCAACTTGGTCTTCTTCAGAGGACTCCTCTGAAGAAGACCAAGTTGGTCGCAACGTTAGGGCAATAAACTCTATTCCTAACACATCTTCGTTTGCCCCTCCCCACCCGCATTCTCTCTCATATATATATATATATATATATATATATATATATATATATATATATATATATATATATATATATATATATATATATATATATATATATATATCTGTATGTATGTATGTATGTATACACTTTAAATATAAAGTTGAAATGAAAAATATATTAAACAAAAATGAAAAATAATAAAATGAAATAGAATAAAGAAAAAATAGCAGCGACGTAAAATCAATCAATATAACAGATAAACAAACAAATCAAATAGATAAGAATAAATAAACAAATAAATAAATTAATGAATAAATAGAAATAAATAAATGAATGAATAAATAAACAAATAAAACGGAGAATTTTCATAAGACAAATAAACAATTAAATTGATAAAAAAAAGAAGACGGGTGAGATTATCGTAAGACTAATTTCACCAACTCACCTGTATCGGGCGAGACGCCAGTTACATTGAATAGGTATGTGATATTCACGATGTTGGAATTCCCGTAGATAGTGTCCCGGGCTACTAACTCATGTGGACCACCGTGAAGGTCAGGGACCTATGAGAAGTGTGGTTATTCAGAATGAATTAACTGATTAAAATCGCCGTGGTTTAGATTCTTATAGTGTTGTTGCCTATGGAAGATCGAATATCATATCACAGACAGTGCTCATAATATACGTATTTTCGTACAATATTCTTTATTTTCTCCGAAAGTGGGATCTACATATATACATATGATGAGACATTCTGACAGGTTGACGTAAGTGGAGTAGGAAACACAGGAGTCTTAGTCTTGAGCTTATTCCTGACTAGTTTCGCAGGAATACCTGCGAAACTAGTCAGGAATAAACTCAGACTAAGACTCCCGTGTTTCCTACTCCTCTTACGTCATATATATATATATATATATAAATATTTATATATATATATATATATATATATATATACATATATATATATATATATATATATATATATATATATGTATATAAATTCATTGTATATGTGGGCAGGAGATTATCTCTTAATCATAATTTATTAAAAGTTAAACTAAGTTGTGATTTTGAGTTTCTTGTCTGCTTTTTCTCTTTGTCTGAGATCATATTTTTCCTTCGAAGTGAAGGTTGACTTAAGATGTCTCTATATTTTATAAAAAGGTGCTTTCACATACCTCACAAATAAATTAATAAATAAATAAACAAATGGATAAATGGAGTGTTAGATAAATTATTTAGTAAATGAACACCAGCTGTTCAAGTCCCGTTACAAAGTCAAAATATGACGGCTGAAATGTTGAAAAAAAAAAAAATAATAATAATAAAAAAAAATAAATAGAATGAATAAAAAATAAAGGATTAAAAAAAGAAATACTTGTGCTTATATTTTCCCAGATGTAAAAAAAAAGAAAAATAGAGAATATATATATATATATATATATATATATATTGAACATACACATATATATATATATATATATATATATATATATAAGATTGAAGGTAAAAGAAATAGACGAGGAGTAATGGGAGAATATATATATATATATATATATATATATATATATATATATATATATATATATATATATATATATATATATATATATATATACCTGGCATGTGATGGTTGTGGAGTCCACTTCCTGGAGACTCAGACACTCCTTTCCGTCAACGAAGACCTCGATGGCCGAGATGTTCAAGAAGTTTCCGACGATGCTGATCTGGTCTCCGTGAGTCAAATCTTCGGAGGACCTGTTTGTCAATTGCCTTCAATTAGACCTCAATTAACTCCAATCCCAGGTACAGCTGCCACCTTACCATATGTCAATCAATCAATCAATCCTTGCCTCGAGTTTCACTAAGTGGAAAGCCTCACAGCCCCACTGTAGCCGGAAACGTTCCTCGGGCCTTGCATACAGTTTGGCCACTCCTTGCCTTTTTTTTTCCCAAGATCTTAGGATTTTTGCCATCTTGGAATCTTGGGTACAAATTAAAAAAAATTATAATAAATCTTGGATGTCTTTTCGCCAATATTTTTTTTTTTTTTTTTTTTTTTTTTTTTTTACAATCTATATCCAAGATTCCAAGATGATGGCAAAAAACCCAAGATCTTGGGAAAAAAGTCAAGGAGTGGTCACACTGCGTTGCATCCATCAAAAGGTGCATCCCTTAGGGGCTGATACTATATCTCCAGATTTGGCCCAAGATATCTCCCTATCAACTTGAACTTTATTTTCAACACGTTTTCACACATAAGAGATTTGACCATAGACGACTGGTCCCCTATATGTATAACTTTCTGTCATTGATACAGAAACAGTCCCTCACTAATACAGCACAGAAAACATTCTGAAGATTTTCCCCCCAGAGAGATCTGTAAGGAAGTCCGAGGAGCGTTGTCAGTCTCTGTGGGGCTGTGGGTTTTTTGCTCAGTAGAACTCGACGCAAGAATTCTAGACTACTGTAAAGAAAGTGGTACCGTTTACTGGCACCCACACTGTTACCTTAACAAAGAGACCTTTACCCACTGGCAGTACAGAGAACAAAGTTGATTCGACTTACGTCACAGAAGAAACCAAAGGTGTATATGTCGAATTGAAGGAGAAGTTTGGTGTTGACGAGGCAACGACGCCTCCCGAAGTAACGGTGATCGGCACAGTTTCTTCGGGATTAGGTGCGGTGAGACACGTCAATGTATCTTCCGTGACAGAGACGATCGTACAAGAAGAATTCCCAACGTTGACTGAGGTCTCCCCGGCCACAAACTTCGTCCCCCTGACGGTGATGAGAGTTCCTCCATGTACACTACCCTCCTCAGGGAAGATGGAGTCCACAGTGGGTACCACATTGACCGCACCTTGGGTCACGAATGCGTTTCCAGAAGCAACGGACACACTGATGGCATAAGAACCAGCCGGAAGTCCTTCGATCTCGCAGTCTATGGTGGTATCCGAGACGCTTGATACTACGCAGACGTACGTCGCTGGTTCATCGACCTGCCTTCGATGACGAGAATGGGGTTCTTCTTCCTTATTGGCAGATCGGAATCCCTGGACAGGAGCAGACCCTCCTTGTCGCCACACGCCTTGAGCCACAGAATCCTCAAAAGACATGGAGGAGGTTCCTGTTAAGTGACCCAAAAATCCTTCCCATTCTTTTGTGTTATCGAAGAGTTTGCTATCTACTTTATGTGCGTGGAAGTCTTGGTTTTGGAACATTTCCTCGATGTCTGGAGGCAGTAAAACGCCAGGTTGCTCCTCCTCCTTCTCTTCTTCCTCCCCCTCCTGGACTCTCACAGTCGGGTCTTCCTCTTGTCTCACCTGTAACAACTCTTCCTGCTCTTCGTGAGCCTGAACCACCTCTTCCTCGAGGCTTCTCCTCTTTCTGGAAGAGGTTTTTGAGATCGTCACGACGACAGTGGAAGAATTTGTGCCGAACGAGCTTCCTGTGAGTTGTACTGAGGACCCATTGATTGAAATGGTGTTCACTGTGGCTGAGGTGCTAAGGCTGTACGTGAACACAACGCTGGTGAGTTCGTTGATCGGGGTAACCTGAAACGGAAGAGTCACCAGTCAGACACGTGGCTGAGAGCGATTTCCTTCTCTGACCAGTGACCTAAGTGTCTTGAATGTCAGATCAGACGAATAAAACAGATCCTGATCATAGATCTCTGACCAGTGACCTAAGTGTCTTGAATGTCAGACGAACAGATCCTGATCATAAAAAAGTGAAAACGGCTACTGGTTTCCTGCCGAGGAACGTCTTTGCTCACCTGATTGGCTGAGACGCGGACGGAAAGGGTGTAGGCGCCTTCAGGAGCCGGGGGAGTCTTGCACGTTATTTCGGAGTCCTCCACTTTCGTCACCTCGCAAGTGTAAGGCCCGAGTTCGACGTTGACAACACCGTCAGCAGAAGCAAGCCCACTACCTGAAGGAAATAAACAAGAATACTATCAGAAATTGGTTTATTTAAATCGTGAAATATAGTCCTAGCTTGCGGAACCGTGGTACTTCGTGCACGTTTATCTGATTTGATTATTTTTGACAAGGGTTATAATAAGATGGCTATTTCCTAATTTCAGTACACTAGAAGCTTCAGAATAAGTTTAAGCTTAATCAGTTGGAGATCTTGATTCGGTTTAACGTAGCTAGTTACCCCTATCAAGAAGTCAGGACGATGCCCCTTACAGAGGACGTTGTAGCATGGAATTTAATAAACCATGCCCTTGGTCCAACTCGCTGGCGGCATTTTTCGAACCGCCGTCAGCTCGATTTCCACCACAAGTACCGACGCTCTAATCCGCTCGGCCAGCGAGCATGTAGGACACAGTTGAGGATTTACCTTGGATAGTTATCAGCGTTCCGCCGTTCACGGATCCAACAGCAGGACCGAAGGAAGAGACCACGGGGACCACCATGATATGCTCCCCTATGTCCATCCTCGCAAATCCCCTACAAATCGAATCAAAGGATTACAAAGGATTACAAAGGAGGAACATGCCTACAGGAGACCTTTTGGTCCATAACTAGGTCGGATAAAAAAAAAAAAAAAAAAAAAAAAATATATATATATATATATATATATATATATATATATATATATATATATATACATATAGATACATATATATATATATATATATATATATATATATATATATATATATATAATAAAATAAAATAAAATAAAATTAATGATAACTAAATAGATAAACAAATAGATGAAAGTATAATGATATAGATAATAATAAATAAAATTAGTAGATAAATTAATAGGTAAAGTTAAATAATAAACAAACAGGTAAATAGTAAATAATATTAAATTAACAGATAAATGATAATAAATGATAATCAAGGAAATTATGATAAACAAACAGACAAGTAATAACAAACAAATAGATAAATAATATGAAATAAATGGCAGGCATGACAGAATCAGACTATTAATCGCTATAAAACCTGGTGATTTTGAAATAGATTTTATGACGTTATTGGGTGGATTTGTCAGATTCGAAATATTAATTATTATGATGTATGTAAGGCAAATGAACGGCAGGGTGGTGAGATAAGCACAGGGAACTGTTGGAATTTTCTTTCTGACGTTTTGTCGTCACCAGGATTTCGTGTACTTCGAATCCTTCCTGGTGAATAAAAAACTACAGAAATAAAACTTCAGGACTCATTAGTCGTTATACTTCAAGTAACACTGAAATGAATGACTTGAGATCAATGGGTGGGTTTCTTCGATTTCTGTTTAAGTGGGAATGAGGACAGAAATTGTTCATTCTGTTCTTCATGAACAAAAGTTCATCCAACTAGATGAACTCGTCCGCCCACTATGCGGATATGTGATATGTCAGATGAACAGGCACTCAGTGCATGTAATCACACTGTATCAAGTGTCATGCCATGCCTTTAGTGAGGCGTTTAGAAAGAGAGGGACATCCCCGACACTTTTACTAGTCTGAAATTGAGCACGGATGTATGTATACACACACACACACACACACACACACACACA
>NC_134784.1:24239605-24247105 GCF_046742065.1 Oratosquilla oratoria
TCGCGTCAATTCATATTCAATTCACATCCATTCTCCACTCACACCTATCTCTTGACCTCTCCCTTCCCTGCTCAACAGGCATTCCCCTTTTACTCGAAGTTCCATTCACCCCCATCAATACATTTCATTCTCGGTCGTCCTCTAACGTTTACACCATCCACCTCTGCGTTTTTTTTTTCTATTCTTTCCTCATTCATTCTTTCCATGTGCCCGAACCCTCCCAGAAATCTTTCATCTACCCTATTTGTCAGATCCTTTTCCATTCTCGGTCTCCTCTTTACCTCCTCATTTCTCACTCTAATCATCCTCGTAACACCAACCATACATCTCAAACACTTTATCTCTAACATTTTCGAGTTCCTCCTTTCTGATTCTTTTAAACTTCAAGTCTCTGTCCATAAAAAGCCGTAGGTACAATCACCCCTTCATGCATTCTTCTCTTCGCATCTATCCCCAAGATACCTATTTCTCATGACATAATTTTTCTATAGAAAAAAAAAACACTGAAAAATATACAAAAAAAAAACAAAAAACAAAAAAAAACACTGACCTGGAGTCACCCTTATCTGTCTTTACAAGAATGGTGTGTGATCCGGCGGGTAGAGCGGGGAGCCTGCACTGGATTTCGTTATCAGACCATGAAATCACATCACAGAACTTGGAGCCAACCTGTGCCGTTGACCATTGGAAAACAAATCTCACATAAATCACATGATATATATATATATATATATATATATATATATATATATATATATATATATATATATATATATATAATGATAATAAATGAATAAATAAATCACTTTTACAAGTTACTGGTGTGTGTGTGAGAGTATTCAATTTTCAAACATAAATTTGAAAGTAGGAAACATCTTTCTTTACCTTAACATAACCGGAAGACATTACTGTACCAAAGTCCGTCCCAGTTATGATGAGAGTCTGGCCGCCTGTTGAAAAACAGTTAAAAAATAAAGAAATGAATAATTATATAAATAGATAAATAAATAGTAAATGAGCTGCCTGATTTGAGCCTTTGAATCGCGTATCCCCTGAGCCATATTCCTACCGCCTGGGTCGATACCGCCGTCTGAGGACGTCTCCCCCAACCCACAAGATAAAAGGGAGAACAATTGGGTGCTGGGTGGGTGTATGGTGTGTGCATGCCTTGTCTGGTCAACTCCTTTATAAAATGGAAGAAGCCTCTTGGTAGACACAATTCAATTGACGCCATGTGATTTCATTTAGCAGACTCTACGCAGAAGAGGGTTGTTAACTAATCTCATTTATTTTACGACAATTTGTCCGTTTCCAACAATTCCTTCACCTCCCCCCACTCCTTTTGTGATTTATTTTCTTTCTTTGTGGGGCTGTCACCCCCCGAGCAGACCTCAACCTTGCGGTGGTCTGGGACAGTTTTCACATGAAATCAGAAGACGGTATACACGTGATGCCACTGTTATTAGGAGTGGCGGTGCCCAGAGCAAATCGGGAAGTGAGGACACCTGGCGGCGCCAGGAAGCTGAAGGTTTACTGAGGACTCACCGAGAACAGAAGACGTGGTGAGGGAGACGCTGGTGATGAGAGAGGAGAGGTCTTCCCTGTAGAGGAAACCTTCAGGGAGGGTCGCTGTGATGCCGTCCAAGATCACCTTCACATCCATCGGTCCTGCAAGCTGAAGAAAACGAGGAAGGCGATGATGAGGAGATGGGCGAAGACGAAGAAGTAGGCGAAGACAAAAAAAAAAAAAAAAAAAAAAAAAAAAAAAAAAAAAAAAAAAAAAAAAAAAAAAAAAAAAAAAAAAAAAAAAAAAAAAAAAAAAAAAAAAAAACCGAAGGCAAAGAAGTGGGCGAGGACGAAGAAGTAGACGAAGACAGAGACAAAAGAGGCGAAGACGAAGAAGTGGGCGAAGATAGGCGTAGAAAGCGGAGACGAAGAGGTAGGCAAAGACACAGGCAAAGAAAGGGAAGACGAGGAGATGGATGACAACACAGATGAAGAAGACCAAGAAGAGGAAGTGGGCAAAGACAGACAAAGAAAGAGAAGAAGGCGAGGGTAAAATCGATGACTAAGAAGAAAGTGATAAAGACGAGGACGATAAAAATGACGAAACTGATTAGAAAGAAGAAATAGAAAGAAAGGATGATGATAAAAAAGACAGTAATGAAAAGACAAGGACAATATCACAGAAGAAATAGACAATATATATGTATATATATATAAATATATATATATATATATATATATATATATATATATATATATATATATATATATATATATATCCTAATAAGAACACGAGTACGTGTGTTCACTTATGCAAAGTAGACCACTTGGAAAAAGAAACTAACGAAGCAGAGCGCTTTCGTATATTACATCTTCACCCACACGACTTTTTGCACTGAAGATGTAATATACGAAAGCGCTCTGCTTCGTTAGTTTCTTTTTCCAAGTGGTCTACTTTGCATATATATATATATATATATATATATATATATATGTATATATATGTATATATATGTATATATATATATATATATATATATATATATATATATATATATATATATATATATATATATATATATATATATTCACATTTCTTTACATGAAACAGTCCCACTTACTGAAGACGAAGCTATACACGTCAAAGACGTCGCTTGAGTAGCAGTGACCTCACACTCCTCACTGCCCAGGAGGACAGTGGGAACTCCGTGTACGAGATCCTCCAGAAACCCACTTCCCGAGATCGTCACTTCGTAGCCTCCCGCCGTTCCTCCTTCGGCAGGAGCCACCGAGGTCACCTGATGGGTTACCACGTAGTTGAGGGTGGGGCTGGCTCTCCCACCGGGTTGGACCGTGACGACCACCGCGTGGTTACCCCCAGGGAGGTATGTCACGGTGCACGAGATGACTGTGCTAGTGATGCTGATGACTTGGCAGTTCCTGGCACCCACCTGGACGGTGTAGTCAGCCAGGTCTGTGCTATTGAATCCGGTGCCAGTGATGTCGAAGGTGATCTGACCGGATTCATCTACAAAGACAAAGATGGGGAGTGAGGGGGGTCCAGATACAAAAGAGAGAGAGAGAGAAATAGAGAAAGAGAGAGAGCCGGATTTATCAATAGGCATAATAGGCCATTGGCCGCGTAGCGCCCACGGGTAACTGGGGGCCCACTGAAACTAATTTGTCATGCAAGAATGAAAAAAAAAAAAAAAAAAATCATACTATCTAGTATTTGGGGAAGAAGCCATTGGGGAATATAGATGATGCTGAAAAGACATCGGGTTTTCTATGCCCGAAATCGGGTATGGCATCAAAGTCTGCAGTTAGATTCTCATCTGCCATGAAGGCTTTAGGCCGATAAAGTTGAAGTCAGGCGAGATCTCCAAGAATCTTACCACTGCTGGTGGCGAGGGAGGAAATAACGGCAGCGTTGGAATCATCGTATGCGAAGGAACAATCAGTTTCAGAACAAGAGGACGGGTAGCCATTCACCCACACGACGACCTGAAAGAGGTAGCATTCGTCTTAAACTTTCAATAAATCACATGGTGAAAAATAACAAACAGGACGAAAAGATGGGGGAGAATACGAACTTATATGCTATATCTCAGAGTTTGGCGCGTTCCTCGGTGTCCTGACTGACACATATATAGTCAGGACACCGAGGAACGCACCTAGGATCGCGCCCAGCTCTGCTATATCTATTTATAGATGTGTGTGGACTACGTACCGCGTCGTTCGAGCTGATGCCGGGGAATGTGTAGGATAAGTTCCAGAACATTCCTTTTTGTACATTTTGTATAACGCGATGGTAGCGCCCTAGCCTTACGCTAAAAGTCGCACAGCCTAGGGTTTGGGTGTCTACGGCAGAGGTATTTAATCTGTAGATATGTACATGTAGCTTTCTCACCCTTTATAAAGAACACCCACCCACACCAAGATAAACATTCTCCTCCAATCTTGGCCACATTGCTAAGATCAAATGCGGTGCGGTGTTGCATGCATACAATTCCATAGATTATATATTCTCCTTACAATAGATATTTTTTTCGTGGCGTTATGTGCAAAGTAAGTTGATAAGAAAACGGGATATATTTGCTTGTATACAGACAAGACTTTCACATCGTTTTGCTCTTTGCGCAGCCGTCACATGCTTAGGGATGAATGAAGATGGACTGAAAATTTGACCAAATCGTTCAGATCACCAAAGCATTGCATTTTCTCTCATAATCTTTCGTTATTCATTGTAAGAAAGAGAACCCAGTCACAGAAATATATAAGGTGGAGTGCGGGTTGATCTAATAGAGGTATTCAAACGGGTCAAGGGGTTTAACAAAGGTGATACAGACAAAGTCATCATATTAAAACAGCAGGGCAGGACTCGCAATAATGGATTGAAATTGGACAAACTTAAGTTTAAGAACCAAATAGGCAAGAAGTGGTTTACCAACAAAGTGGTTATCGAATGGAATAGACTTATTAACTATGTAGTTAGCACTGAAATAAAGGGTTGTTTTAAGAGAAGGTTAAACAATTTTACTGAGAATGACGGGTGTTAATTGACATGGAACTGCTTAGTGTAGACCTTATGGCCTCTTGCAGTCACTTCAATTCTTATGTAAGAAAACCTTGAGAATAGTAGAGGCCTTCGTTGTTGTTAAGGTCATCTATTGCTATGTTTTATCGTTGTGACTTGTTGCAGCTGAAGATGGAAGCGTAAATACCTCTGATCCTTACCTTGGCTTCCTTACTGTATAAGTTGAAGAAGTCTGGAGACCCGGGATCATAGCGTTGTTGGCCGTTGTGAATGGTCGATACCGTGGCCTTCACTACAGTCCTGTGGATAAATAGATCCCTTTGGTATTCGGCAAGCTTCCATGCGGTCACCCTTCCCATTCCAAGAAACTCCTGACAGGTTTGATCAGCTCAGGGATGCCATTTTGTGAGAATTTCCCACAAATTTGTGTCTGAGAAATTTGCTCACATTGTATGGACATTTGAAGAATTATGTGTTGCAATGAACTTATTTATGTATATAATAATTCCTTCTTTTTGTGGAAAAATGTGGAAATCCAGATTTCCTTGTGGGAATTTTGTGGAAAAAATCTCACTCATTTGTGGGAACTGGCAAAGATCACAGTGGCAACGCTGGATCAGCTTGTTCCAGCACCCATGAGTTCTGCGAGCGTTCCCTTGGTCTCTCCTACCGAGGGTTGTCTCTTGTGGAGACACCGCTGAATAGGATCAACATCAGGGAAACGTGGCGCATCCCCATATGCCCGGAGTTGACTGAGTTCCAGAGTAGAGTCTCTGGTTTAATACGAAGTCATTCTAGCGATTCCCCATGATTCTCCGGAGGCACTTGATACCAAAGACATCGAGACGGCTCTTTAAGTCAGCGTTTCACCGAAGATGTGAAGACATAAAAATGGTAAGGGAGAGATTCAAGGAAGACTATCGGAACGAAGGGATAATAGATGTAAAAAGTGATCAGAATTCCTTTTTGAGTATTAAGACTATACTTCTTCCATTATCTGGTGACCCATAGGATGTGACCGGCAAAACCAGCAGCGTTGCCACGTCTAAACCATCTCGAAATCGGGGGAGACACCGTTTTCTTTATATTTGCATGTATGACCGGTATAATTAAAGAGACTACAAGCGGGCCGAAGACCCGCACTCAGCTTCTCTATGTAATTACTACACCCCCTAAACCCATGGAAATTCCTAGGTCGGGAACCGGGGCATCGTCACCAGACCTAAGATGCAGGCGCGGATACAAGGGGGGGGGGGCAGTATGGTACACGTTCATAATCAGTGAGTACTTGCACGTGATGGAGTATGTCGGATAAACACTTTTTAGTGCGAATTTATGATTTGAATTATATTTGTGAGTTATATATGATTTTACATACAATTACGAGCAAAACAGACTTAGATTTCTCGACCAATCTCTAAGCCAACAGCATTATTCTTGGGGTTAAAATATCGGCTTGTTTCAAGTATCGGTTATCGGTCCCCCCACCCCCTAACATTCCTGGATTCGCGCCTGCTGAGATGCCACATCGTTTAAGAAGTCTCTTCTTTTCTTTACATGTATAACAATTACTCATATCATCTACCATTTAATGAAAAAATCAATATGCATTTAGAATATTCCATGTTAACATACTTGGGGTAGTGGACAGCTTCCGGTATATGCTGAATGTTTTGATTCAGTGCGTAACAACACGGCAGACAACATCTTGTGGGTCACGAGATAATGGAAATAGTATAGTGTCCAATCCCTTTCGTGTGTAGCATTTAGACAGAAACCATTCTTACCCATCAGCTTCGATATTTGAATCGTCTACATTGGCCACGTCAATGTCCCCTGGGATACGTGTCCATTCTACCGTCCACTCGTATTTCTTGCAGTTCCCAGAACGCCTCACTTTCACGCTTCTTTCTCCTCCATATGCAGCTTCGATTTTGTTTTGAAGTTCGTAGAACTCAATGTCCGGGTCCAGATCTATGGAGATGCGAGTATACCTGATATTGGTGATATTTTTTTATGTGTTATGAGTGATTATATTCATTATTGAATTATCTCACCACACCTATCAAAAGAAACATCGTGTGAAGAAGAGGGAGGACGACATTTCGTGACGTAGGAGGTCTGTTGTAAACGGCATGCACGCGCATACTGTAAACTATTTGACCCATTCTTGCATGAAACAGGAGTTCCGTTTTAAACATGCGCGCGCATACTGTGAGGCAATTGACATATTATTGCATAAAGTAGGAGGCTGCGATGATAAGAGATAAGGAAAGAGATGTCATCGAATACGTTGCAGACAAGCCAAGCGTTTTCACGAGAGGTTCCATGAAAGCGTACAAGTCCTTAGAGGCTCATGATTACTTTGTTTCTGGTCATGTGCAGCATTCTCATTCTAATTCAATTACCAACAGCAACCAATTTTGTTTTATCAAGTCAGAAGTAAGTTGAGTTATGCGTTAACGTTCTCTTTGTTATTGAAGCCATGGTTCTATTTACTTATTTCTTATGAACATTTTGAAGATAAGTCATGCTCAGGTTAAGGTATGGATACTCACATTCTCAAATTGAATCTTCAATAATTTTGATTCTTGAATAGCTGACAAAAATATGACGAATGGTATTCTGATCATTAATGATGTAGTTTATAATCTGATTGATTCAAATGCGTTAACTAGAATTTCTTTCCATCTTGCATGTACTAGTCAAAGCCAAGGTGTTAAAACAGTACTATATAAGACTTGGGTATGTCTTTAGAAGGCTCACGGTTAGGTTTTCACTAGAAACTGTAGATGCATAGCAGGCTTAGGCTCATGCTGCAGTCATGTGGCAGCACAATCTCATGTAACTGCCTAGTGTAGGCCTTATGGTCTCTTGCAGTCTCCTTCATTCTTATGTAAGTTAGAGGCGGCTGTACACTTAGAATTAAACGAGCCAGCCACATGTACTAGCCAACT
>NC_134784.1:24269605-24272105 GCF_046742065.1 Oratosquilla oratoria
AATAAAACGAAATAGAATACTTAAAATAGTATAAGATAATATAGAATGAAATGAGTAAAATAAATTAAAAGATTAAGTAAATTAAACTAAATGTTCTGGTTTTACACAAGTAAGAACCGCTTCCCCTGACACATCTAATGAATAAAACGAAATAGAATAGTAGAATAGTATAAGAAAATGAAAAATTAAATAAGTAAAAGAAATTTAAAAATTAAGTAAACTAAAATGAAATATAATAAAGATAAAACTGAACACAGATGAAATGACCAGTAAGCACCGCTTCCCGTGACACATCTGATAAATAAAACGAAATAGAATAGTAAAATAGTATAAGATAATATAAAATGAAATAGGTAAAAGAAATTTAACAATCAATTATATTAAACTAAATTGAAATAAAAAGAAATAAAGATAAAACAGAACAGAGATGAAATGACAAGATAAAAAAAAGAAAAAATATAATAAAATAAGGTAGAAAAAATCAAAACAAGAAAATGAAAATAAATATGATAAGATATATTAAAACAAAACAAGATAAAATTGAATTAAATAAAATAAAATAAAAAATAAATGAAAAAATATATTTAAAAAATGGGTGGATAACCACTTAAACCACCACGCGTGAGCCAAATTACTGTATACATCACTTTAACCACATCACCATTCCCTTAAATCATGTGAGCGGTGTCACAATCATCACCCAGACATTCTGTCGCCAGACATCCGCTCTGACCAGCTGACTCATCAGTTGTCGAGCACTCGGAACCAAGATACACACACAGACATACGAACGCACACATAAATGCGGTCAATCGCCAATTCCGAATAACACACGACAACACAGTAGTAATCAACCCTTGCCCCCTGGATATATTATACACTATAAAAAGGGATATAGGAAATAATTTATGAACTAACAACAACCATGTAAAGGGCCGGATTTTCCTATTAAAATTGTTTTCAAGGTGACTAAAGAGCACCTCAGAATTTTACAGACTCGGCACTTCCTCCCACAAAAACGGAGTGCAGAGGTCCAGGAGTCGTCGGTGTGTGGCGTGACCTGTGTATCATAGTGTACAGAATTGTGCGTGAACTGTGTAAATAAAGTGAAGAAACTGTTGATTGTGATTTGTAACCCCAGGGGGGTACACAGGTAGCTATGTAGTTGGCTACATTACCCCTAAAAATGCAGTAATACTAAGTAATCTATGGTAATAAATCTGAACGGCGGAACAATTAAATTTTGATAGAGATCAGTGACATTTTCTTTTTCAGTGAAGTCATACTGTAGTAAATGGGCCACGAAAAGTTAAAGCCTTTTAGTATTAACTATATAAATCTTTTGTAATAAAAACCTGTATAGGGAATATACCGGTATATTGTGTATAGAGGTAATATATATATATATACATATATATATATATATGTATGTATTCATGTATGTATGTATATATGTATATATATATTCATATATATACATATATATGTATATATATATATATATATACATATGTATGTATAAATACCTATAAATACACACATACACACGCACACACACACACACAAACACACACACACACACACACACACACATATATATATATATATATATATATTTATACATATATACGTATATATACACATATATAAATATATATATATATATATATATATATATATGATCATTTTACGACTGTCGCATGTAGGATTCGAACCCACTACTTTCGGCCACCAATAATATTACCTTCACAGAGCCTTAACCCGCTCGGCCACAGAGACTTACAAGCCTTGCAACCTGAAATCGATCTGATTCCCGAGGATAGGAAAGCTAACTAATTTTCGACCCCAGTTCCTGTTTTACACAAGGCCCAAGCCCACTTGTAAAAGGGGATAAGGATTGGAACAAATCCCTTTCACGCTTTCGCCATTGTAACCATGAGAGAAACTCGCTAGTGACAGAGTCGCATATTGGATTCAAACCCACTGCTTTCGGACACCCGTAAGATTACCTTCACAGAGCCTTAACCAATGGCCGAAAGCTGTGGGTTCGAATCCTACATGCGATTGTCATAAAAATGATCAGATTAATGTCACTAGCGATTCTCTCTCTCTCTCTCTCTCACACACACACACACACACACACACACACACACACACACACACACACACACACACACACACACATACACACACACATATATATGTATATATATATATATATATATATATATATATATATATATATATATATGTATATCACACAAGAAACCCACAGTCGAAGAAAATAAACTTGGAATAAAAGAAGATTCTTTATTTCGGGTATCAACTGTTGCCCTCTTCAGGTAAGTACATAAGACAGAGGACAAAGGGGACTTATAGGCTACAGAAACACAGAAAAGAGAGGGAACGTGGACTGATGGCATTACTCAGACGCAGGGTAAGATGGGGTGGCGGAGGAGGGTGAGGGTGAGGTGGAGGGGGTTGTAAGATTCGTACGTGC
>NC_134784.1:24274605-24294605 GCF_046742065.1 Oratosquilla oratoria
CGTTTTTAAAACAACTGATAGTTTCAACGCTTACTACATGGTTACTAAGTTTATTCCATTCATCGACCACCCTATTAGTAAACCAATTCTTGCCTATTTCCTTCTTAAATCTAATTTTCTCCAGTTTATACCCATTACTGCGAGTCCTGCCCTGTTGTTTTATTATGATGACCTTGTTTGCATCACCCTTGTTCTAACCTTTGATCCACTTGAACACTTCTATTAGATCACCCCGAACTCTGCGTCTTTCCAGAGAGTGTGAGTTTAGGTGCCTAAGCCTCTCTTCGTAAGGGAAATTTCCGAGTCCATGTATTATTTTGGTCATTCTTCTCTGTACTGATTCTAGTGAATTGATGTCCATTCTGTAGGACGGAGACCAAAACTGTACCACATAGTCAAGGATGGGTCTAACTATCGCTAGATAGTTTAATAATTACCTCTGCACTTCTATTCGTAACCGTCGTAGCAATGAAGCCTAATGCGCTGTTAGCTTTATTTCTGGCGCTAATGCACTGCTTCCTGGTTTTAATGTCCGGACTCACCAGAACTCCCAAGTCCCTCTCGCACTCAGATTTTTCTAAAAACGTGTTATATAAGCTGTATCTATTTTCGGGGTTGTGTAGCCCTACGTTTAACACGCTACACTTAGAGATATTGAAGTTCATTTGCCATTTCACTGACCATGTTAACAATTTATGAAGATCATCCTGCAGAATCTCTGCGTCGTCTCCTGACCTAATTAGGCGTCCTATTTTAGTGTCGTCCACAAACTTACTAACATCACTATTTATCCCATCGTCTAAGTCGTTTATGTACATAATGAACAACAAGGGACCCAAAACCGAGCCCTGGGGGACCCCGGGCTCACACACACACACACACACACACACACACACACACACACACACACACACACACACACACACACACACACACACACACACACACAGTGAAACACTTTGAATTGACCAAATGAATATAAACGAATGCAAACGAGCATAAAGGGAATATAAAACACCCAGAAAGCGAACTTAAAAAAAAATATTGTCTGATCGTTGAATAAGCTGCCATACCCAGTACCACTATACCACCTGGCTGTGTGTGTGTGAGAGCGCTATCAGAGGAAGGACTTACCTGAATGATCTCTGATCACTCAATGCTAATCATCATCCAGGTGTTTCTTATTTATATTAGAATTCGGTCACCTCCACCCTCCACCCTCCACCTCCACAATCCACCTCCACCTCTACCACCCACTTCCACCTTCTCCTCCACATCCATATCCTCCATTAGCATATATGTGTATATTTGAAGTGTGCACAAACGCATATATAAAAACCACACACACATACACACACACACACACACACACACACACACACACACACACACACACACACACACACACACATACACACACACGCACACACAGACACATACACACACGAACACATGAATACATATATATATGTACACACAAACACATACACATGCACACACACACACACACACACACACACACACACACACACACACACACACACACACACACTCCACCTCTCGTGGGCGGGGAGTTCGGGGTGTGTGTGCGTGTAAGGTCACAGCATTACCCATAGATCGGTCATACGAGCTCTGAGCTCTCTTCTGGGAGGGAAATAGCTGTCGATCACGAGTCCAACCCGTGATCCAAAGACCAAGGTGAATCTCACAAACACACACACACACACACACACACACACACACACACACACACACACACACACACACACACACACACACACACACACACACATACACACACACAAATATATATACATACATATATATATATATATATATACATATATATATATGTGTATATATATATGTATATGTATATATATATGTACATATATGCATATATGTATATATATACATATACATAATGAATATATATATATATACGTATACAGTATATATATATATATATATACATATATATATACATATATATATGTATATATATACATATATATATATATATATATGTATATATATATATATAAATATATATATATATATATATATATATATATATATATAGTGTACATATATGTATATACATACAGATTATATATATTCATATATATATTCATATGTGTATATATATTTATATATATACACATGTATATATATATATATATATATAGATATATATATATATATATATATATATGTATATATACATTTATGTATACTGCACACACAACACACACACACACACACATACACACACACACACACACACACACACATATATATATATATATATATATATCTATATATGTACATGTGTGTATATACTACACACACACACACACACACACACACACACACACACACACACACACATATATATATATATATATATATGTGTGTGTGTGTGTGTGTGTGTGTGTGTGTGTGTGTGTGTGTGTGTGTGTGTGTGTGTGTGTGTGTGTGTGTGTGTGTGTGTGTGTGTGTGTGTGTGTGTGTGTGTGTGTGTGTGTGTGTGTGTGTGTGTGGGTGTGTATATGTATATATATATGTATACAGTATATATATATATCGTGACCGGACGTTTCGTCGCCGGACGATTCGTCGCCGGACAATTCGTCGACAGACATTTCGTCGAACAGACATTTCGTCGAACAGACATATCGTCGCCGGACGATTCGTCAAATGGATGTTTCGTCGAACAGACTTTTCGTCGAAAGAGTGAAACAGGGAACCAGGTATTTATGTAAATATTTTATAATAAATGATACTATTTGCCTAAAATACTTTTAAATATATAATGACCATATTCCCACATCTTGAAGGACATTTTTCAACATTCTCAAAAAGATATTTATTAATTAGACATTCTACATCTATTCTTGAGGTAATTATTTCAAGATATGAATGATAATAAGGTGATAAATGATGATATCAGTACAATTTGATATGTTTAAAGCAGCTGGATATCAGCTAATATTGCTCGTCGGAAGATCAAAGTAAGGCAAACTTATTTATCATTCTTTAATCTAAATACACAATACATACTAGAAATATTCCCACATCTGGAAAGACATTTTTCAATATTCTCAAAAAGATATTTATCAATTAGACATTCTACATCTATTCTTGAGGTAATTATTTCAGGAGCACTATCGAACGTTCCGTCGCAAAACCAGTGCATACTTTTTGCTAATAAATCGAGATTAGTGTCAGTTGCCATTAAAACGATATCTTCCTCTTCGACTAAAACAAATCTCTCCCCTCTTAACCAAATCCTAAGTTCGTCTGTTATTTTGTTCCCATCTGTGAATTTTCTTTGTCTTCTAATCATTCTGCCAAGACTTTCTTTTTTGGGAAGAGAACCAGTGGCTTCCAAGGGAAAATCAGGTATGCAGTTCTGAATTAAAGTACTCGTAATTTCTTCAGTATTATAGGCTCGTTCCTTCATCTTCTCTACTGTCTTGAGTACCACAGTTCTACTGGCATCTGGTCGATGAGAATGTGGCAGTGGAACACCTTGTAGTATATCATTCACTGTCTTAAGTCGCCCTCCACATCTCCCTCTTTCTTCGCATTTCCAATAGGTAATGCTATCCCTCATTTTGTCAACTGTATAAGTATACCCATTGTACACTAGTTTCCTTCCACCACGTTTAGTAACAGTGAACTCCATGGCCTGTGAGAAAAAATATATATCTTATTAAAAAGAAACTATATGTATATATATATATATATATATATATATATATATATATATATATATATATGTATATTTGTATATATATATATATATATACATATATATATATGTATATATATATATATATATATATATATATATATATATATATAACACGGCATCATCAAGAAGCTGAAAACGATATACATACATTATAAACCATATCAAATGCGTGACCGGACGTTTCGTCGCCGGACAATTCGTCGCCGGACATATATATCCATGAAAGTGGTCAGTATTCCTCATTTATTTATCTTGATTTGTATTTGACCGAAGTTATGGCCTGAATGAACTTCTTGTTGATAGCCTCAATTTTTGTTGTCGAAGAATTCGGCTCATCGGGGAAGCGAAATGAAATGCTACCGTACGACGTTTCGTTAATCCAAGAACATCATCAGTTACATAGTACATTTGGTAAAGAACAATTACATTTTGAATACAAACATGTGCGAAGGTTAGGAGAGGTCACCCTCATTATGTGTAAGAAATTCTGTCCATGAGCTTACTTTATGGGATTCTGTTTGTTGGCCAACGGACAGAATGCCAATGGTGGTGGTGATGATGGTGATGATGGTGATGGTGATGATGATGATGATGATGATGATGATGATGATGATGATGATGATGATGATGATGATGATGATGATGATGATGATGACGACGACGATGACGATGATAATGATGATGATTACAACGACGACGACGACGATGATGACCACGACGACGACGAAGATGACAATGACAATGATGATGACGACGACGACCTAGTTACAAACCGAACAAAGAACAAGTGTTCAGGACGTGATGGCATGAAGTGGGTCAGAAACGTGTGTCCCCATGACTTTGTACAACTCCACAATAACAAAGGTGACACACGGTACGTGGCATTGTGGATAGTGTCCCTACTTCTGACACACGAGTCCAGGGTACGATCCTTAGCGAGTGCTAACACACGGACCAGTGGCTTAAGTAGGTGTAACTTAAATAACTTAACGAATTTAACGAATTTAACGAACTTAACGGTCAAGTTACTTCAAATATGTTGGACAGTGAAGCAGCCCATTTTCAAAATCCATCAACTCTCCATCTCCATCAAGAGGCGCAACCCTGAGGGGTTGACGCTCGGTCTCTGGAATGGACCTGAGATCTCTCTTTACCCACTTCAACTGTATTTCTTACAATTGTTCACATATAGACATCTGGCAACCGGCGACTGATCTCGTTTCTTAGCCATTCAGCCGGTGACATAGAAACAGTCCTTCACTCACTCGACACGGACAGCAGAAAGATGTTTGGAAAGTTCCGAGGACCGTTGCCGGCCATTGTGGGGTTCCGGGTTCCGGGTTTTCCACATAGCGAAACTCGAGGCAACGGGGCAAGTGTTCGAGTCGCACTCTGATGGCTTTCCAACCCCTCACTGCAACAGCGGAGATTAGAGAAGCAGTATACCATTGCCACAATCCATGGTTAATTTGATTTAATGAGTTAGTTACTCAGTTACAATGACTTAATCACTAAAGTCAAACTTATTACACTGGTTTCAGTGTCCTTTCACTACAACAGCCATCCCAACATGTTCCATACTTCTGATACACCTCCGACCCT
Organism: Oratosquilla oratoria; assembly: GCF_046742065.1. Taxonomy (NCBI): domain Eukaryota; kingdom Metazoa; phylum Arthropoda; class Malacostraca; order Stomatopoda; family Squillidae; genus Oratosquilla; species Oratosquilla oratoria. The sequence goes on from NC_134784.1 coordinate 24,279,968, forward strand.
ACAAACAACAGTACCAAACCGGATTATTGTACTGTGATGAGGTACAGAGGCTGTACCGTTTGCCTTGGGGATAGAACTGGTCTGTGGTGGCCCATTAAGACACACACACACACGCACACACACACACACACACACACACACACACACACACACACACACACACACACACACAAAGGCACTCACAAATATTCATGATAGTATTGGATTTTCTAGTTGTTAAAGGCTAGGAGTAGGGAAAGGGTCTAGAGAATCGTTTCCTAACCTTTTCCGACCATAGTATTCATTGTTGTCATGTCTAGGCAGTCCAGCACCCCTATCTTGTTATCAGAAGGATAAAAGAAAGTGAAGTGTACTAATTGATTTATTTTCTTGATTCCTTAGAAACAAATTGACAATATAGTTTGTAGAAGAAATAAGAACACCCTAGAAAAATAAAATAGCATGGAAAAAGTCAAGTATGCACAGCTATGTAATCAATGATACATACCGGTATATCAATGTGATTTTTGTGTGCATCATTTCACAGCACCCCCTATAATTAATTGTGTATACATACAAATATATATACATAAATATATATATATATATATGTATATATATATATATATATATATATATATATATATATATATATAGCTGCAGTCGGCAAATGATCGTTTCCTAGAAATTCGGAAAGTCTGCAGAATTCAACTGACTCACTTGACAGCACATGTGGCGTTTGACGAGCCCATGAATTGTTAAAAGAAAAAGAAAAAAGAAAGAAAAATAATACAAAGGGGTTGTCAATCACCCAGATAAAAAAGGTTTCGCTGTGGAATATGTGATATATATATATATATATATATATATATATATATATATATATGTATATATATACATATATATATACATTATATATATATATTCTTTAAGACATTCTCTTTGTGCCTTAAGACGGTCTTATTGTCTCTATTGAGATCTGAGATGATTTCTCCGTAGGAGGTCATCTGTGCTGCCAAATCGCGATTTCTAGCCTCTTGACTCTTCTTCAGTGGCTTTGTATAGTGGCTGTCTCTATGTTAGAGTTGCTACTGAACTGAAAATGCCAGATGGGTGGCATTTGAGGGCTGGACTAGCTGTGTTGTGTACCCGTTCTTGGTGTTGATTGGTTCGTCCGATCGGGTGATCTTTTTCTGTGTTCGTGTTGACTTTGGCCGTCAACAGAGTTCCTCCTCATGCTCGGTAGCTAACTGTTACAGGTCTGACGTCTGGATGTTCAAACTAGGGTTCATATCTTTGATTGATAGCGCTTCCAAGATGGGGGAGGTGACGGGTATCTTGGCATGTCGTTATGATGTTCGTATCTTTTACCATTATTTCTCTTGTGAGGGTTGTTTGATGTTCCTTTCTTAAATGGTTCTTGGGGACTCCAGATGTGAGATGGCAAGTCATGCGTCTGCTTAGCTTAGTCGTAGTCATACCGATATAGGTAGAAGGTAGGGCTTCACAGTTCCTTAGTGTGCGAGTAAATATATATACGACAAGTGACTGTTGGACAGGTTCTTTTTTGACGTTAGGTCTGTTACGTAATAGTAAGTGACTAGTTTTTTTTCTGTAATAAACTATGATGTTTAATGTTTAGTTTGGGTTTGTTGGTTTTACGTTTCTCTTTACAATTTGTTTCGTTATTATCTCCTCTTCTTTGTATGCTGAAGGGAAGTATGCCCTATAGTATATTTTAATTTCATCCTTTTTCTCATTTTTCTCTTTCTTTGCACTCACTTTTAACTCTACTTGTTTAAGAGAAAATCTCCCGCCCATTTATACATACATACATATATACATATATATATATATATATATATATATATATATATATATATATATATATATATATATATATATATATATGCAGAAACCTCTGGGAAATGAGAAATACGGTTACCAAACATTTTCGTCTATTTAAGACATCTTCAAATGTACAAAGTAGTCATACAAAGTGTGAATATATATACATAAGAAGAGAGAGGAGGCTCAGAAAAGTCCCGTGTGAACGTGCTCAGTACAATCTAGGTTACAAATTATCACAGACAACCTTGTTAATAATAAAATTATCCAGTTTGTGTAAACCCAAACTCAAATTCATTATTTTCAAATTTGATTTTGATAAAACAAGATTCAATAATGTTTCTAAAATATTATTACAATATGTAATTACTTTTGATTCATTCCAATTAATGTTATGTCCATAGTCCTTTTGGTGAACAAACAGTCCACTTGACAATTGCCTCGTTCTAATGCAATATTTGTGTTGATTTATTTTATTGTTCAAACCTTTACCTGTTTTGTCTATATAAATAAGATTACAATTTTTACAACCTTCCTTTTCTATTGGTGAATTTTTAATCAACAAGTTCTTAACATTGTTACTGTTTTTAAAAACCGCCCGGATACCAGCATTTTTAAGTATGCTAGGAAGACTGATTAAATGTTCATGGTAAGGAACTGTTAACATATTCTTATGATTAAATTGTTTTACATGAGAAATATGAAAAGATTTCCTAGCTTGAGTAAAAATGAATGTAAGAAAGGACATTGGTTAGCTTTCTATAAACTTCAAATTTAAAATATTTTTCACATCGGTAAAAATGGTAATATATTATTTTCTTCTATCTCAACTGTGAATTTAATAGACGGCACCAAATTATTTAATTCTAACATAAAAGCACCCAAAGGTTTATCAATAGGCCAAATATATAATATGTCGTCAACATATCTATACTAAACTGCATTAGAAGGAAGGATGTTAAGTAATAAATCTCTTTAAAAACAAAAAACAAAAAAAAATCCATGTTTTTTGATGGAGATTTATTACCTAACATTCTTCCTACTAATGCAGCTTGGTATAAGTATGTTGACGACATGTTATGCATTTGATCTATTGATCAACCTGTGGATGCTGCAGCAGGTTTTTAACTACGATAAGACATGTCTTTTCTGAAAGAAGATGCCGAAGCGAACCTATAAAACAGCGGAGGATAAGGCATTACCCGGTCACAAGCCGAGTAATAAGAAGGTACTAAGCGCTGAAACTATCAGTTGTTTTAAGAAACGATTAGACAACTTTATGGATGGGGCTGACAGGTGGTGATGGATACGGAGCTGCCTAGTGTAGGCCTTATGGTCTCTTGCAGTCTCCATTCTTATGTTCAATGAAAGACCGCCTCAAGCGACGATTTGAAGGTGAAACCAGTGTTCGTTTACCATTCAGAAAATCCCATACTCTTCAAGAAATATAAAGTCCAGAAGAGCAGGCTAAGCGTGGCGTGGAGGTCCAACAATAAGGCTTGGGTGACACGTGACCTTTTTAGTGATTGGATCAATGAGGTGTTTGATCCTTCGCACTGATCGTCCCTGTCCATATGTTTCGTGGAATATTGGGATTTTTGTTTCAGAGAACGAAACAAGTGTTGAACAAGTGCCCTCATCAGGGTCACTCCTGTACGTGTGTCCCCCCCCCCCACACGACTCGATGGCGCAGTTGGTAGAGTTCCCGACTGTCAAAACGGCGGTCCGGGTTCGAATCCTGTCCAGGGCTGAAATAATTTCAGTATTGCTGCGCTACGAGTCGTTACTCCAACTCTCGTGGGCGGGGAGTAGTGTGTGTGCGTGTAAGGTCACAGCATTACCTATAGATCGGTCATATATATGAGCTCTGAGCTCTTTTCCGGGAGGGAAATAGCTGTCGATCACGAGTCCAACACGTGATCCAAGACCATGGTGAATCATGGTGAATCATACATACAGAAAAGAGTTAGCTGTGTGTGTGTGTGTGCGTGAGTCACCGCTGTGGGTTTGGATCATGTGTTGGAATCGTGATCGACAATTATTACTCTCCCGGATGAAAGCTCAGAGTTCATATATGCCTGATCTATAGGTAATGCTGTGACCTCTCTCTCACACACACACACACACACACACACACACACACACACACACACACACACACACACACACACACACACACACACACACAATTCCTTGCTCCCGAGAGTTGGAGTGCCGGTTCTTAATGCAGCGATGCTGAAAGTATATCAATCCTGGGTGGGAATCGAACTCGGTTCGCTGGATTAGCGTTTGTGAAAGGTACCATTGCGCTGTCGACCCGTGTGTGTGTGTGTGTGTGTGTGTGTGTGTGTGTGTGTGTGTGTGTGTGTGTGTGTGTGTGTGTGTGTGATTCACTATGGTCATGGTCTTGGACCACGTGTTGGACTCGTGAGCGACCGCTATTTCCCTCCCGGAAGAGAGCTCAGAGCTCATATATGACCGATATATGGGTAATGCTGTGACCATACACGCACACACACACACACAACTCCCCGCCCACGAGAGTTGGAGTAACAACTCGCAGCGCAGCGATACTGAAATTATTCTAGCTCTGGGCGGGATTCAAACCCGGACCGCCGTAGTGGTAGGCGAGAACTCTAACCACTTGTGCCTTCAGCAAAGTGCATTGGTTCGCGAAAAAAAAAGTGCAAAATGTTCTTGGGAGACCTCGCCATCGGATTAGCGTCGCGATCTTTCCTGTTCAGAGTACCGGGAACGTTGCCCGAGGTCAGGACTCGAACCTATGCGCTTCACTTTCGCGGCTGCCACGCGCGCGCAGTACCACTGTGCCACCAAGGAGGCACGAGTAAAAGGTGAGGCTGCTACGCCAGGAGACGCTGAGTAGCTGCGGCCGAAGCCGTCACCTTTGCCCTATGTGCTATATGCGCTTTGGGGAGCAGGGAATTAGCAGTCACTGCTGGGAATCGGAGAGGAATGCGGGATTCGAACCTACCACTAAGCGAATGCGAGAGCAGCACGCTTCCGATGATGCCACCAGTACAGACTAGAAGACGATACGAAACCGTTCTTGCAGAAATGCGAAATATATTTTGGAATTATTTTAGAGAATCTTTCTGTTAATTGAGGAGAGAGGAAGAACACATGAGACGCTGGTACTAAGAGCTCTGGTCCAGCAGAACAATAAAGAACAATGAAGAACAAAAAATAACAAAATAGACGAGATATAGCCGACGATGTTTGTGGAAAGAGAAAAGGTAGCCTATGATCAAAGTCTTCCATAGAAAAGACGAAAAAAGTAATAAAACAAGTATATGAATTATGCATATATATATATATATATATATATATATATATATATATATATATATATATATATATATATATATATATATATATATATATATTACTAAGTCTGTAACCTAACGCGTGACGTCACGTCGACTGTATTACGCCATTCGTTATAGAATAACTCTTCGTAAATTTGTTTTCATGGAAACATTGAACATTTGATCTGTCTTATTTGGTTTTCATTTAACTTGAAATGACAAATGAAAAAATAAACCAGACAATATATGAAATAGTACAGAAAACATAAAACTGGCAAGTAGCATAGTTGCAAAGAATCGTACAAATACTTTTGAAATAATAATGACAAAATAGATCAAATGATCAATTTGAATCACCTAGCGACAAGATCAAATTAGGCCATTAATTTTCATATTGTTTCGTGGAACCCAATATTCATACATCCTAGACAGGCGACAGAAAAAAGTGCATATACCCTTGGTAAGTCACAAGGTTTACGAGACTGTTGCCACATGTTTTGGCAATAAACGTCCTTTTCCTCGGGTTATTCATTGTTATCTGAACGAAACTAGCGCACTGTTTAGCGTTTTTATGTCCACTTGTGTCAGGGAGGCTTGATTTACGTCCTCTCATATCATACAACCTGAAGAATGTACATACCGCACAGGGTCAAACTCGAAGACAACGGCGGCGGCAAATTCAGAGGAAGAATGCAATGCCGAAGTTGGCAAATATTTCCAAAAATCTCCGACAAACGATTCCTTCGGCTTGTGTACGAATGTTTTACAAAACCTTTTCGGACCTTTCGATGGAATTATTCCAATCCATAGCATATCCCGCACGAAATAATCACACGGGCAGTCAGGTTTGTTTTTTGGACGTGTTGGCGATTTGTTGTTAGTAACTGACGACCTTGAGCGCGTTGTTTACGTTCGGCGCATACGGCGGGAATCCGGACCAGAATTTTATTTCGTCGGTTTAGAAATTTCCGTGTGGGGCGAAAATTATGTAACAGCGACTATATATATATACATATATATATATATATATATATATATATATATATATATATATATATATATATATATATATAAAATTTGACGAAACTATCACCAACTGGATCTGGGAAACGATTAATAAAAAATAAAAAATAATTAAATAATGGCCTTAGACATAATAACAGAAGTGATAACGGATTAAGAAAGGACTCAATGTCTCCAATCATTTATATCTATTCATATTTGAAAAAAAATCTTCGACCCCCCCCCCACTCGCTTCCTTGCCCCCTAAGGGGGGTTGGGGGGCAAGGAAGCGGGTGTATGGGAGGGGGGAGAATCCGAGGAAGGTGGGGGGGGGAGGAGACTTCACAGGGGTTGAGCCGTCACATGAAAAAAATGTGTCATTTCATTTGTCCGCAATACCGGGAGAGAAAATATTCGAATAACGACAGCGAGACAGAGAGGTACAATGACAGACTCCTGTCTGTCTATTTCTGTCTCTCTCCCTCTTTCCCATACTCACTATCTCTCTCTCTTTTCCCTACTTTCTCTCTCTCTTTTTCCATCTGTTTTCTCTTTATCATTTATAATATTCTCTCTTCCTCTCTCTTTCCCTTCATCCCTCTCTCCCACATTTTCTCTCTTTCTCTCTCCCTCTCTCTATATCTCTCTTCAACCCTCTCTCCCACTGATTCCCTCTCTCGTACTCTCTCTCATATATTCGCTCTTTTTCTTCCTCTCTCCACTTATTTCCTCTCTTTTACTCGCCTTCTTTCTCTCTCTCCCACTTATCTCTTATTCGCTCTCTATATCTCTTCATCCTTCTCTCTCTCTCTCTCTCGCTTTCTCCATCGCTCTCCCTCACGTTTATTTTTCTTATTCTCTCTATCTCTCCTGCTTTTTATCTCTTATTCGTTCTCTCTCTCTCTTCATCCCTCTATCCTACTTTTAATCTCTTACTCGCTCTCTCTCTCTCTCTCCTCATCCCTCTCTTCCACTTTATTTCTCTTATTCGCTCTTTCTCTTTTTATCCCTCTCCCACTTTTTATTTCTCTCTCTCTCTCTCCCTCTATCTCACTTTTTATCTCTTATTCGCTCTCTCTCTTTCCGTCTCCCACTTTTTATCTCTCTTATTCGTTCTCTCTCTTTCTCTCTCCCGAGCTTTTGTCCCCACATTTTTGTCCTTTCCAGTCCTACGAATACGGTTAAAAGCGCTGGTGAAGTAAAACCCTTAACACTCCCATTTTTGGGAACCCCCTCCCCCCGTGGCTCAGTGGTAGCGTGCGGGTCTGGTAACACGTGGGGATTTCGGGCGTCTGTTCGAATCCCACCCACGGCGCAGAGGTTAGGAAGGGTTTCGTCTACTTTGAGTGATGGACCCCCAACCGCTGTTGACCTCTGACCTGAGGTGACCTCAGATGACCTCTGGGTATCGTCATTGCAGTGACCTACCGTGGACAGCGTCTCCTCCGTTAACGTATGAATGTTTGGGCCAGAAAAAAAATATATGAAGAAGAAAGGAAAAGAAAGAAAAAACGAAGAAAGAAAAAGAAAGAAGAAAGAAAAAAGAAAAAATATGAAGAAGAAAGGAAAAGAAAGAAAAAACGAAGAAAGAAAAAGAAAGAAGAAAGAAAAAAGAAAAAATATGAAGAAGGAAAAGAAAAAAGAAAAGGAAAAGAAAAGAAAAAGATGAAGAAGAAAGAAGAAAAAAGAAAGGAGAAAGTAAAAAAGAAAAGAAAAAAAAATCCCATCCTAATTACTAACTGCTCCGAAACCACTGACGAGAGGGACATCATAGAGGTTCATCTCCCAGCTCCCATCTTCAAATCTCGACAAAATCCTCATCTTCATCAGGAGATAAGAAACCACACCCCCACTGATAAGAACGATAAAAGTGACAATGATAGCAACATAGATATTGATAATTTAGGTCCAAGAAGGAAATAGTCAAGAATTGTTTTATTAAGTGGTTAACGAATGGAATAGACTCAGTAATTAGGTAATGATCACAAACCATCGGTTGTTTTAGAGGTTAGATATATTTATGTAATAGGAATGGCAGGTGTTATGGGACATGGAAGTGCCTAGTGTAGGCTTTATGGTCTCTTCCAGTCTCCTCCATTCCTATGTTCTTATGTAATAGGTCAATAAAGATACAAGGTGGTATGGGACATGGAAGTGTCTAGTGTAGGCCCTATGGTCTCTTCCAGTCTCCTCCATTCCTATGTTCTTATGTAATAGGTCAATAAAGATACAAATAAACAAACAAATCAACAATAAATGTAAACGAATGAATAATAAATAAAGACGCATTCCACTATATAAAAAAAACCGTGTGGATAGGAGGTAAAGGGAACACGGGCTGAGGGAAATACTTTTATTCCTGAATAGTTTCGCCTGAGTGGCAATGAAATAAAAAGTAGAATAAGAGAACAATATAAGAATTAGATCATTTCTTGGCATTTCATCAAAATGCAAATGCAAATGAATAAACAAACCAACAATAATATAAACGAATAGAAAAATACTAAATAAACTCATACTCCAATACATAAATATACCAGAAAAAAATTAACAAGATAAAAAAAAAACATGGAAACAATATCTTGGAGTTTTAACCAAGAAAAAAAAAAAAAAAAAAAGAAAAAAAAAAAAAAGAGGTTCGGAGGGGACGGGAGGGGAGGAGGAGGTGCACCGCTCTCACCTACGTGCATGATGCCAGGTAATAGGGTACCAATGACGCATACCCCGTTCGATGGAAATGAAGGATGAAAAAAACAGCTGCACTTAGTACATATTTCATTGTTAAAAATAGTACAAAACCACAAAGCCCAGAGTACAAGATGATCGACCTATGTACATCATGATACTAATGACGATAGTCATCTAATGCGTTGACTACTACAGAAATGTGTTAAGTACACAAGACCAAGAGGGCAAATAGTCTTTGTAGTACCTAATGTACATCATGACAGTAATGACGATGGCCATGTAATGCGTTGAATCACCTACAGATGTGTGTTGATGTACAGCTGCACAGAAAACTATCGTTAGTAAATCACGCTAATCATTTTGACACAAAACAACGAAACTATTTGAGACAAGTTGAAGTCTCCATCGGAAATAAGATTATCATGTCATAGTGAATCCATATGAACTCCGGAACTATTATTCGATTCATATTCATTCAGAAGGAATTCGAACAATTCGAACCCCAGAAATACCAACCCTTCGGTATCATAAGGTTATGTTCATTAGCGAATGTTTCGACACCCCTACTAACGATAGTTTTCTGTGTAGCTGTACTTACATAACACATATGACACCATCCCTCCTATTATGATGTACCACGTGGACACGTAGCGTACACAATAAAGAAAAACCTCTCCCCAGGAGTCGCCTAGCTGTGACCAAGGGTGTACGTCACCTTTGCCTGATGTGCTCGGAGGTTCAGGACAAGAAGTTGCTGGATTCGAACCCGGGCCTAAACACACACACACACAAAAAGTCACAGTATTTCTTGTACCTCAGTCTTTATACGAACTCCGAGTTTGTGTGTGTGTGTGTGTGTATTTACCTAGTTGTATTTTACGGGAAGGGGGGCTATGCTCGTGGTGTTCCGTCTTCATATCTCATTTTATCTAAACTATTTTTAAATTCATGATTGTGTGTGTGTGTGTGTGTGTAAGGAAAAAAAAAAGATAAATCGATAGACGCATGGGTGGAAAGCATGTAATGCCATCCATCTTCCATCCATCACCTGCGGAAGTGACGAGTGGACTGTTTGCTTCACTCCTGAATAGAGACAGTGACTACCTTTGACCTGAATACCCTAGTTCAGAGGGCAAATGTGGCTAAGAGACTTCAGGCATTTATTAATTCATTTAGCTATCTATTCATTCATTTATTTATTCATCTATTTAATTAAAAATATATTCATCAATTTATTCATTTACCTGTTCACTTAAGGTTACATAGGATGTATTTAAATATTACATATTCTATTACGAAACATATATTCTACTCAAACGTCTGCATCAATTCACGGCGAGTTTGTGTTATTGCATCTGCAACAAATAAACCTTTGATGTACCATTTTGAAGAGCTGGGCGCTTTCCTAGGTGCGTTCCTCAGTGTCCTATGCAAACCCTTAACCAGTCGGAACACCGAGGAACGCACCAAGAAACGCGCCCAGCTCTGCACTTTTAGTACAAAATGAACAGTTTAGTGTACATAATGTACAGTCGTCTTTACATCTAAGTACAACGAGGAATGACGTCATCGTGAGTTTATTACGTAAGTCGAGATATTCCGAACTTATGCGTATCGTGAATGGTCGACGTAGAGGTTCATAGAAAACGTCATGCACTGTGATACTTAGAAGTGGGGCCAACTGTACATTCACATATGTGCTCTTCTTTTTTTCTCTGCCCAGTCGGTTCATAGTAATGGAGATAAATTGGACACATTTCGATTTAAGTAGGAAATAAGCAAGGACTGGTTTAGGAACAGAATGGTTGACGAATGGAATAGACTTAGTAAATTTATAGTGAGCCCTAAAACTATTGGTTGTTTTAAGAGGTCTGATAACTTTATGCAGAGGAAGGACGGATGGTGAGGAACATGAAACTGCATGGTCTCTTGCAGTCTCTTCCACTTTTGTACATTAAAAAACATTTGCTCAGGCTACCCAAGCACACAGGGTAAAGGTGACAGTGACAGTTACACCAAGACCTTGTTTGTTAAGTATGTCAGCCTGGGACGTGCCAGCCAACCGAACAAAACACATCGGCATCAACTCGAGTTGTCGCCATAAGGCCCCTTTCACATTCTTATCTAGCTTATTTTTGAACTGACGTAAAAGGATGTTTTAAATATATTATTAGTATATTATTTAAATAAAGTATATTGTATACATTTAAGTAATCGATACAATTATATTTATATTCTAAAACTCAAAATTCATTAGTTAATAGATTAGATTTGTCACTGCTGCATTCAATGAAGCCACGCCCCCAAAGGACTCCTTACGCTGGTTTGACTATAGTGACCGTCACTAGTTGCCCAGTGTGAAAGTCTCGGGCAACTGCAAGTAACCAGTGACTGTCACCGAGTTGTGGAATCCTTTCTCATCATCGCATTAGTCGAAAGAATGGCATCAATGGAGGAGATGCTTCTTCTGTTGGCTTTGCTGGTCAAGAAAAAGAGAGGGTCGGTGACGGTAACTACCAGTAACGATTACTTGTTACCGAAGAGGGGAACAGCCATAGCCTGTTGCGCAACCGGGCAACCGCAGTGACGTAGTGTGAAAGGCTCAATTTGAAATAATGGTAGGCAACTAGTGACCGTCACTAGTTACCTAGTGTGAAAGGGGCTGATGCTCTTTGAGTCGTCTTACAGCCCATCAACCCAAAGGAAATAACTTATGGTTTAATAAGATCACCTGACGGCATCTAAAACAAGATCTATATATCTCCCAGGATGGAAAGGTTAACCAAAGGAATTTAAACCCAAACCATCCGGTGGTTACCTCTAAGATAAAAAAATCCTTTATAAATAATTAAGGGAAAATCTATAAAAAAAAAAAAGTAACCGTTCTGAAGGGATAAAAAGAAAGAATAAGAAAAGAGAAGGAGAGAAAGAGAGAAAGAGAGAGATAGAGGGAGAGAGGAAGAGAGATCCATATGTACACAGTTATCTTTCCTTAAGTGTGAACACATCTTCATCAAGTTAGGAATATTCTTCAGACGACTTCGAGATCTTGGATTTCTTCTTCGATGTTTTCTGGCGTCTCCCTAAGTAGAAGGTTTCTGGAAGACTTTTGACTCTACGGTTATTCTTCCCAAAAGCCTTCATAGCTTCTTCGATGACAGAATCCTTCTCAGGCGAGCTCGAGGAGTCGTCTTTCTCTTGGACCTCACCTCGATGTCTTCGGCCGTTTTCCGAAGTAGAAGGTCCTTCATCTCAGGAAGACCTAAGAGTGATTATTCCTCCCATGAGGCCTTCGTGGGTTCTTCGATGACAGAATCCTTCTCAGGCGAACTCGAGGCGTCGTCTTTCTCTTGGACCTCACCTCGATGTCTTCGGCCGTTTTCCGAAGTAGAAGGTCCTTCATCTCAGGAAGACCTAAGAGTGATTATTCCTCCCATGAGGCCTTCGTGGGTTCTTCGATGACAGAATCCTTCTCAGGCGAACTCGAGGCGTCGTCTTCCTCTTGATCATCACCTCGATGTCTTCGGCCGTTTTCCGAAGTAGAAGGTCCTTCATCTCAGGAAGACCTAAGAGTGATTATTCCTCCCATGAGGCCTTCGTGGGTTCTTCGATGACAGAATCCTTCTCAGGCGAACTCGAGGCGTCGTCTTCCTCTTGGACCTCACCTCGATGTCTTCGGCCGTTTTCCGAAGTAGAAGGTCCTTCATCTCAGGAAGACCTAAGAGTGATTATTCCTCCCATGAGGCCTTCGTGGGTTCTTCGATGACAGAATCCTTCTCAGGCGAGCTCGAGGCGTCGTCTTCCTCTTGGACCTCACCTCGATGTCTTCGGCCGTTTTCCGAAGTAGAAGGTCCTTCATCTCAGGAAGACCTAAGAGTGATTATTCCTCCCATGAGGCCTTCGTGGGTTCTTCGATGACAGAATCCTTCTCAGGCGAGCTCGAGGCGTCGTCTTCCTCTTGGACCTCACCTCGATGTCTTCGGCCGTTTTCCGAAGTAGAAGGTCCTTCATCTCAGGAAGACCTAAGAGTGATTATTCCTCCCATGAGGCCTTCGTGGGTTCTTCGATGACAGAATCCTTCTCAGGCGAACTCGAGGCGTCGTCTTCCTCTTGGACCTCACCTCGATGTCTTCGGCCGTTTTTCGAAGTAGAAGGTCCTTCATCTCAGGAAGACCCAAGAGTGATTATTCCTCCCATGAGGCCTTTCTGGGTTCTTCGATGACAGAATCCTTCTCAGGCGATCTCGTGGTCGTCTTTCCTGGACCTCCTCTCAATGTATTCGACTGTTTTCTGAAGTAGAAGGTCCTTCATCTCAGGAAGACCCAAGAGTGATTATTCCTCCCATGAGGCCTTCGTAGGTTCTTCGAGGGCAGAATCCTTCTCAGGCGTCCTCGAGATCGTCTTCTTCTTGAATCTTCTCTCGACGTCTTCGGCCGTTTTCCGAAGTGGAAGGTCCTTCATCTCAGGAAGACCCAAGAGTGATTATTCCTCCCATGAGGCCTTCGTAGGTTCTTCGAGGGCAGAATCCTTCTCAGGCGTCCACGAGATCGTCTTCTTGAATCTTCTCTCGACGTCTTCGGCCGTTTTCCGAAGTGGAAGATCCTTCATCTCAGGAAGACCCAAGAGTGATTATTCCTCCCAAAAGGCCTTCTTAGCTTCTTCGAGGGCAGAATCCTTCTCAGGCGTCCTCGAGATCGTCTTCTTCTTGGATCTTCTCTCGACGTCTTCGGCCGTTTTCCGAAGTGGAAGGTCCTTCATCTCAGGAAGACCCAAGGGTGATTATTCTTCCCAAAAGGCCTTCTTAGCTTCTTTGGGGGCAGAATCCTTCTCAGGCGTCCTCGAGATCATCTTCTTCTTGGATCTTCTCTCGACGTCTTCGGCCGTGTCGCAGAGAGGAAGGTCCTTCGTCTCAGGAAGGAAGGGAAGCAGACAAGCAGCCACCAACCCGCAAACCCCAAAAACGACGTTGGGGATCAGGTTGTGAACAGAAGTCTGATAAGGAGAGGGAACAAGATAATGTGTATGAATTAATCTCGTATAACCTAGGATAGGAGCTTTCAATCTTCTAAATAGCACACTTGTGGGATTATCTGTCTTAGTGTCTCTTGCTCATCTTCTCCAAGGTGTATGAATAGATTAGAGGTTGTATTCTGCTCTTGTGTACTTGAAAAGGCTTAAATATGTGAAACGGTGTACATTTAATGAAGGTTTCATCCTCACATGGTGTGGACTCTGACCTTTCTTCTAAACCCTACATTTACCATTTTGAACATCCATAGTGTCGGCAGTAAAAAAAAAAAAAAAAAAAAAAATATATATATATATATACATAAATAAGTAAATAAATACTCACTCCAGACACCCATACTTCAATGAGATACCCACTCATAAAATTCACTTCATACAACACATTGTGCAAGACTGCACTGAACACAATGTACGGTAATAGCATAATATACAAGGGATTTGTGGGAAAACCCCGTTCCGGCCACGACGTCCCTCAGGGAGACGGGGCTGGTCGGCCAGAGAGTCTAGGGAACGACAACAATAACAACAATAATTTAAAAAAAAAACACAACAGACAAACACCTTGCAAACTATACAATATAGAGCCTTGGCAATGACCACAATATGCACCAAAACCACATCAATAGAACACCTACAAATAATGATCGAGGATTAGGCTTAACGTCACGAACTCCCCACTATCAGAAGACTAGAACGGTGTCCCTTACAGAGGATTTTGTGACGTGGGATATAATGAACCATACCCTTGGTCCAACTCGCTGGCGGCG
>NC_134784.1:24302105-24307105 GCF_046742065.1 Oratosquilla oratoria
CAGGGATTTGGTGAAGAAAATGATCAAATGACGTCACATTAACAAAGAGTTTCAAGTGATGATACCCTGTGACTACAACTGCTTCGGTTCGACGAGAAGCTTAAAACTAGCACAGACTAACCGAACGATTTGGTATGCTTTATAAATGAACAAACGCGTATCTTATCAAATAAATCATAACATAAGTAGATTTTATTACCCAGAACGAAATCCCATAATAAACACGATTCACAAGAATACCAAACTTATCAGATAATCTAGTCCAGGGTTTCCAAAATTTTCCTATGTGGGGCTTTAGATCTAATGACATATTCTGGGGGGGCCCTAAGGTCCAAACCTATATAAGATATATAGTATGGATTATACAGTAATACAAAATAAGGGCTACCTCCCTTGTAAGAGGGAAGAAGCCTTTTGGCATATAAATGGAATGCTCCCACATAAGTGCATTAATTTTACACATGCGGATATGACCCACGATCCCCGCGGATGATCTATGCATAACCCCCGGTTCAGTGGACTACCATAAAACGAACGACTTACTTGTGGTTCCTCAATTGTCAAACCTTCTATGAGATACTTACTACAGTAGAGGAATGTACCCAAGGGCCGGAAAGATAAGGGCTAGTTGTAGGAACCGCCAGTCCCTCACGAAGTAGGCGACGGTGGAGTAGATGATAATCCCCAGACAGTTCGGCAGACCCATGAAAATCACCACAGAGTTCGCACGGTGCTTCCCTGGGACGTTTTCCGTGACTGAAAGAAGAACATCCTTCCTTCTTTCACTCTTTTCTTAGTATCCGTCGTTGATATGCTAGTTTTCCTCAACTTTCTTTTTTTCCACAATAGTCATGTTCCAGTGAATAGAGGTCATATCTAGGACAGGCAACGTTAGAATGATTTACTCGTCTTTCAACCTGCTGTCCCTCTTTCCTACGATATTTGCTGTTTTGTTTTTTTTGTTTTGTTTTTTACTTCTTGAGGATAACCGGGACACATTCCTCTCTTGAATATTTTATGCTGGTCAACACTACACAATTTTATTCAGATGAATCTCTAGCTCGAAAATAGTGAAAAAGTAGTATCCCCCTATCGTTATGATATTCTTAGACAACACTCCCTAGAATCTAAAAGCAGCTGACCTGATGACTCAAGTTACAGGACCTGAACTGACCTGCAGTTGAAGACGGGATGCCTGTCATGGTGCATGCCGTGCCCATGACGTAACGCAACACCAGACTTGTGACGACGTTGGGCGAGAGGAAGAGGAGGATGTTTGATGTCAAGGACAGTGAGCTACCGATGCAGAAGGAAATTCGACGGCCGAACCTAAATACAGAATACATATGTATGTATATGGATACATATACATATACATACAGATATATATATATGTATATATATATATATATATATATATATGTGTGTGTGTGTGTGTGTGTGTGTGTGTGTGTGTGTGTGTGTGTGTGTGTGTGTGTGTGTGTGTGTGTGTGTGTGTGTGTGTGTGTGTGTGTGTGGCTACATATACATACATGAATATAGAAAAAATAAATAGATACATCATGATTTCTGGGCATGAATCTTGGTATACAGACCTCTGTATACAGAGTCCTCGGGTTAAGACGATCTCGATTTCCGCCGTTTCGGGGTAACGACGCTCGCAGATCGAGGAAGGGAGTACTACGTATCATTTCCTCTCTCGTTTTTTTTTTTTTTTTTTGGGGGGGGGAGAGGGACTTTTTGCTATTCGTTAGGGCACCAAGCGTAAGGCAGACTCTTCTGATGGCAGTGCATCATCGAAGAAAAGGAAACCAATCACAGTGGAAGGTGCTTACTTAGGCTGGTTCCGACTTACACCGAAAATCGGTTTACGATGTCGCGTAGTAACTGAACTCCGTCGTAACTCGAGGACAACCTGTTACTTGTTACCGAAGCCAGTTTACAACAGTGACAACTAACCAAGTTCAACTAACCTGTCCGTCAGCAGACCTCCAATGATATCCCCGGTCGCGTATCCTGCGGCAAAGAGCATCTGGAACAACGGCCGCAGATAGGACCGCGTGCAGATGAGGTCGAACTGCGGCAAGGAAGAGGGAGGGGAGATAACATGTAACGCTTCCCTGCATTCGATTCATGCATTTGCTATTTGTTTGTTAACGTGTGTGTGTGTGTGTGTGTGTGTGTGTGTGTGTATAATCACGCCATTACCCGTAGGTCGTATCATGCACAAGCTCTGAACTTTCAACTGGACGGGTAATTATTATCGATCATGAGTCTAACACGTGATCAAAGACCATGGACAGGCAGACAGACAGACAGACAAACAGAGTGAGAGTGACACACACACACACACACACACGAACTCACCTCTGTGGTAAAGGTCAACGTATACTCTGAAGTATCGTACTCCAAGGCACTACATGGCACTCCACCAACTTCCATCGTCCTCCCTCGGTCGTCAACTCCAACTCCCATCGCCTTCGACTTGGCAGCTCCTCCCGAAGCGCCTCCGTCGCCCTGTGGACCTGGAAGACCCGCCTCAGAAACGCCGGAGCTCTTGTCGAACTCTTGCAGGAGGTTGGGAAGTTCCAGGGGACAGACATTATTGAAACTCCGGCTGAGATTCCCGGTGAGGGACGAGCTGCCAAGGAAATGTTACACTTGCAAGGAACTGCATCAAGGGTGACTGTCCACCTCTTCAACACAAGAGCTTGTCCTAAACAGAATAAAATAGTTTGCCAGGACAAAGGATTCCAATAATAAAGCATCAAGGTAAGGCAACATGAGACCTCTGGGTTTATAAGGAAGTCTGAAGAAAAAAAATATCACATGTTCTTCATAGTAAAGCCAAATGCACGCACCCACACGCACACATATTTATACACGCATATGTACATTATTTATTAAAGGGTTATATGCATCAATGAAAGTGTATCACAATCCATTCAAACATATATAACCCGAAAACACATGATCCATTTTTAACTGCCACCACCACTAGCAACACACAAACAACCTCAACATATCTGGGGTGGAGGACAATCTGTTTCCCTCCATAACTCCGTTGTCAGCCCACGAAGACCGCTGACGACCCAACCCAACACCAAAGAACGACGATGTGCAAGTCTATGCATCAGTTTGGATTAAGCTAGGCGCATGGGATTCTGAGCGTGAGTGGTGAAGAGAGGGGGACGTTGTTGTTGTTATGGACTATAGTTTACCAGCGCTTCTGTACTTTTGGACACTCGCCGAGAGGAAAGGGAGGCGAACAGATTCTAAGATGTGATACTTACTTCTCCCCAGGGAAGGAACCATGGGCGCACCGGAAGCGGACTGGAGCGTTTTGGAAGTTGGTCATGACAAGCAGAGGACCCGAGTGAATAATGGCTGAAAAAAGGGGAGAAATTTATAAATAAACCGACAGATAGATAAGTAACTAAACAAATGAATGAATGGATGAATAAATTAACAAATCAGCGAATAGATGAATAAATGAACGAATAAAGGAAGAAAGGAATGGCTATGGAAATGTGGGTTTTCCACTTAAGTAAAAGTCGAGGCAACAATTATTATTGCTACATTAAAGGAAGGGCGGGAGGACCATTGCCAATCACTGTGGGGTGGGCTGTGGGCTTTCCACTTAATGAACCTTGCTTCAACAATTGTCACAATAGAGTATTATTTTCTTCAATTTGTCTCGCAAACACACTCCACTCACTGGTGGGTAACTAAAAGGGAAAACTGATTTGACCGCCAACAACCCAACCATACAGGAAGATGTACTAGATTACCTGGTATTGATAGAAACACAAATGTACCTCACCTATGGAGAGTGCTATAAGATGCGCTATCTGCCACCTGCCCAAGCCTAACTGGTTGATGATGTCATCGCAGCTTTGAGGATGGGAAGACAAAGCGAGGTGGGATTTTTCTATGTCCGAGGTGCATTGGCCCTCCTGGGTGCTATTGTCCTTCTGGGATTTGTTGTCCTCCTGGGTACCACTGGGCTCCAGGGCACATTTGACATAGTGGGCACTTTCGGGATCCTTGGCACTGAAGACAAAAGAAAATTGTGAGATAAACCTTTGAATCTCCACATCCTTGTCGCCTTTAATCGTGAAGGGGTTGATCACGTGAGACAGAAAGGAATCGCCATTATAAAAGAACAAGTGTCATTTCATTTGGTACAGGATGGGAGAGAGGAGATTTCAAACAATCAATCTATCATCTGACCAACGTTGTGCTGGTACCGTTTCAATGCGCTGTGGTGACCTGACCTTAAAGATGTCAGTGTTGATCTTGCATGTTTTTCAAAGTGATTTTTCTATTGGGCTGACTTTTGGATAGTTAACAAAGTAAACGATTCCATGGCCTTTCAAGGAGTTCGTTTATGATCTATGGGTGTGTGGGTGTTTGGATGGGTGTGTGCTGGGGTACTGGGGATAAGTTGTTGCGCACGTTTGAATAGAATTTTGCTGGAGTTCTTATCGAAGAGTAGACGCCACGTGAGTATATAACCTTAATCATCTTGCTGAAACCTTTTCAAAAAACTTTAACAAGTGAAACTTTGTACATTCAATATACATTCTACCCTCACATAATGTGTACTCTAACCATTTTGTATGCAAGTGCCATTTTATTTTTCTCTTTCATGTTATGTTCTGGAGGTTCTGTTTGCCTTGTGTGGTGAAGGGCGAGTTTGAGCGGTCTGTCATAGAACTGGATGCCTATCATCTTCATGCTGTGTTTGTTTTCTTGTGGTATAAATCTACTCTAAAAAAAAAAAAAAAAAAAAAAAAAAAAAATAACTACGATTATTGTACACATACCTCATGACTGTCTAATTGGACTTCCAACCAGCAATAACCACTGACAATATCACTTTGTCAGTATGTTTACTTCTGGTAACAGACACCTTCCTCGGTAGATCGACATTAACCTCACACAGTCAGGTCAACGGCAGCAACACTACTTGAACATTGTTGATAATTGGTGATTGT
>NC_134784.1:24312105-24327105 GCF_046742065.1 Oratosquilla oratoria
GAAGACCCAACCTTTTGGAATAAAGGTATTGGGGAAGGTTATGAATATCATGCAATGGCTGAACATTCACTATTTCTAATCAAGTCATATATACGTATCTATATGTCTATGTTGACTACACCAATGCACTTGAAAGAAATTTAAATAAATGCAATTTGTTTAGATCTACCCAAAAGATGTATAAAAAATGTAATACCATATAAGCTGAACCACAACCACACACACACACACAATTAAAAATAGTTTAGATAAAATGAGATATAAAGACGGGACACTACGAGCATAGCTCCCCTTCCCGTAAAATACAACTAGGTAAACACACACACACACACACACACACACACACACACACACACACACACACACACACACACACACACACATATATATATATATATATATATATATATATATATATATATATATATATATATATATATATATATATATATATATATATATTGCACTCGCTTTTGTATCTTACACAAAAAATATAATACACGGAAACGCTCTTTTTCGTTCGAGTTCATGAATGTATGCACGTATGTACGTGTGTATGCATGCGTGCGTACATGGTTAACCTGCACACCTGTGTATCGCGGGGAAGAGCACATCCTTGGGTATCAGGGCCACTTCCCCTGGGGTATTGGACGAAGGTCCGCTTGCTGATGAGATCGAACGCAACTAAACTCAGAGAGAGAGAGCGACCGACTTCGGTGGGGTTGTAGGATCGATACATTGTAAACAATTCATGTCTGACCTTAAAAAGACTTCCTCGGATTTTGAACAGTGTCATTCCCGTGGTTAAACACGTCCTCTTCCTGGTAGACCAGGATAGAAACATTGGTTAAACAACCCGTGACAAACTTAACCGTTCTTAGGGTTTGAATTGCATCAAGCGCGGACGATACTCCACCCCACGCCATACACACACAAACCTCTTCTCTCCATCCTTTAAAGCTGGGTTTTGACCCCCAGAGAATAAAATCACATCGTGTTACTGTAATCATAAATTCACCAGAAAGCTGAAAGTTAGGGCGAGTAACAGCCACCAGTGTCTGAACCTCCAGTCACACATACCAGACTCACGCGAGTTCGTTTGAGTACAAACGTTTGCATTTCCCCCCGAATCTCCAAATGTACTTCAGCGTCATATGTTGAGAAGCTGAATGACAAACTAAGAAGTTAAACCTCTATAGAAATTAGACACATTGCTGAATTGTCCTTTGTGAAATCTATAAACTGTTGGCGAAGTCGACATGCAGCTTTTCAAAGTCACAACGATTGACGAGATTCATGATAGGATGACTCTGGCTTAGCTTTTTATGCATCCGTAGTCGAGTTTGTGCCGACGCGACGTTGCCCTACGTATCATTCCCGTATCAGTTGATTCATATTCATATGAATGAACATTATATATTGATACATTACACTATAATCGTGGATAGCATAAAACATCCTAAAGTTGTTGTGCATACATATTTATATTTTGTCTGAAATATATTAGACGTATCATGTCTTATGAAGATAAACAAAGTTGGGATGCATCAATTTCCATCTGTGCTCGGTAGATAGCACTGCAGTCGTACGTCGACTGCAATGTTTACATTCACTTGGGGAATGCCTCACGACTTGTCGATTCTGTCTGATCGAGCATTGTAATTTGCTTATTACCTTTAGTATTGGCCATTAAGTACCCCGAAGGGTGATAAGACCACATACCAAGGTTGGACGCTGTAGTGGTGTTAGTGAGCAGGTTGCAGCCCCTAAGCACCAAGAGGTCAGCAGGAAAAGTTGTACTTGTAGAGGTCTTCTCTAGTCGACAATTCTTTCGCGATTTTACTTTTAAAAGATTCTACGGTTTTAGTACTAATGGTTTCTTGGCTCAGCTTGTTCCATGGTTCTGTAATTCTTGCAGGTAGGAAGTTTTTCTTTGTAGCTAGTTTGGTTTTGTAATTGTAGCTTTGTGACCTCTGGTCGCTGTACTAAGTGTTGGCTTGAACATCGCTCTTCCACAGCTGTTGGATTCCCTCCTGTAGTCTACCTGATCAATGTTCTTCATAATCTTGAAAGATTGTATAAGGTCCGCTCTATGCCTTCTAAACTGGAGTGTTGGGAGTTGAAGAGTAGCAAGTCGCTCTGAGCAGGATAAGTAAGACAGTCCTGTAACCAATCTTGTTGCCTGTCTCTGTGCTCTTTCAAGTGCATCCTTGTCTCTTTTCAGCTTTGGGGACCAAATCACCGAGGCATACTCCAGGTGAGGGCGAACTAGGCTTTTGTACAGGTGGAGGAAGGCAGTTTTGTCCATGGCCGTAAAAGTGTGTTTGATTGCTCCAAGTACTCTATTGGCCTACGAGGGGCAAAATACCCTGGACTTAATTCTAACAAATAATGAGCACCAAATTAGCAGCGTAATAGTGGGAGATAGTCTAGGCTTTAGCGATCATCAAGATATAAGATTTAATGTTATTTGGGAAAAATAAAAAGTACGAATAACGTTCAAGTACCAGACTTCAGGAAAGCAAACTTTGACAATATAAAAACCTATTTGAAATCATCAAGAAATAAGATTTAATGTTATTTGGGAAAAAATAAAAAGTACGAATAACGTTCAAGTACCAGACTTCAGGAAAGCAAATTTTGACAATATAAAAACCTATTTGAAATTGAATACGAAAAGCCAGGCGGACGTTTCAGATATTCTTGATTCTCGTTGCGGGGCTGGTAGTCAGGTGTGGGTCATGGAGGGTAATATGCATACCTTAGGTCAGGTCTGGGTCAAGGAGGGTAATACGCATACCTTAGGTCAGGTCAATTGGGGGCGAGGGCCCAACAGTCAGGTCAGTAATTTAAATGAAATGTATAACAATCTAACTGATCTAATTATTAATGCACAAAATACATTTATCCCCCTAAAGTCAATACGGAAAAATAGTAATACTCCCAAATGGATGACGGACAGATTGAAACACGAGATCGGAATGAAAAGAGGACTTTACGTAAGAATGAAAAACGGGGAATCACACCTTAGATCAAGATATAACGAAATGGCAAAGCTGGTTAAAAGGAATACACGTTCAGCGAAACGTAATTATGAAATCAAGGTTGCCAGTCAAGCAAAATCCAACCCAAAGGGTTTCTTTCACCTCTATAGAACAAAAAATAAAGAAAGAATAGGACCAATTAAAAACGATGAAAATGTCATGATTGAATCGGAAGAAAAAATGAGTGAGGAGTTTAACAATTATTTTCTATCGGTGTTTACTAATGAGAGGTTAGATAAAGTACCTGACTGCGATCCGATTTTCAGAGGGGATGAAGAAAGTAGTCTAACTAATATCAGCATTAGTAAAGAAGAAGTAGTCAAGCAGATTGACAGACTTAAAGCTATAAAATCTCCGGGTCCAGACGAAATTTTTCCAAGAATGCTTAAAGAGTGTAAATTTGAAATCTGCGACCAGTTAACTGAAATATTCAATAAATCGGTGGACACTGGTTCTGTTCCAACTGCTTGGAGGCAGGCAAACGTTGTTCCTGTTTTTAAGAAGGGAGATAGGTCGTCTATATGCAACTACAGGCCAATCAGTTTGACATCGGTTATAGGAAAAATGCTTGAATCAATAATAGTAAATAGACTCAGAGAACACATTGAAGGGCATAATTTAATTCGTGATTCACAGCATGGTTTCTCCAAGGGTAAGTCATGTGTGACTAATCTTCTATCCTTTTACACTAAGGTATATAAGGCGGCAGACAACAATGAAAATTACGATGTTATTTACCTTGACTTTAGCAAAGCGTTCGACAAAGTGCCACACCAGAGACTACTAAATAAAATCAAAGCCCATGGCATAGGAGGAAAAGTGTTAGAATGGATTAGAGCTTGGATTAGTAACAGAAAACAGCGGGCCACCATAAATGGAATAAAATCTAGGTGGGGCAATGTTACTAGCGGGGTCCCCCAGGGCTCGGTTTTGGGTCCCTTGTTGTTCATTATGTATATAAACGACTAAGACGAAGGGTTAAATAGTGATGTTAGTAAGTTTGCGGACGACACTAAAATAGGACGCCTAATTAGGTCAGGAGACGACGCCCAGATTCTGCAGGATGACCTTAATAAGCTGTTAACATGGTCGGTGAAATGGCAAATGAACTTCAATATCTCTAAGTGTAGCGTGTTAAACGTAGGGCTACACAACCCCGAGAGGGACTTGGGAGTTCTGGTGAGTCCGGACCTTAAAACCAGGAAGCAGTGTATTAGCGCCAGAAATAAAGCTAACAGGGCATTAGGCTTCATTGCTAGGACGGTAACGAATAGAAGTGCAGAGGTAATTATTAAACTCTATCTAGCGATAGTTAGACCCATCCTTGACTATGCGGTAAAGTTTTGGTCTCCGTCCTACAGAATGGACGTAAATTCACTAGAATCAGTACATAGAATAATGACCAAAATGATACAAGGACTCGGAAATTTGCCTTACGAAGAGAGGCTTAGGCACCTAAACTTACACTCTCTGGAAAGACGCAGAGTTCGGGGTGATCTAATAGAAGTGTTCAAGTGGATCAAAGGCTATAACAAGGGTGATGCAAACAAGGTCATCATAATAAAACAACAGGGCAGGACTCGCAGTAATGGGTATAAACTGGACAATTTTAGATTTAAGAAGGAAATAGGCAAGAATTGGTTTACTAATAGGGTGGTCGATGAATGGAATAAACTTAGTAACCATGTAGTAAGCGCTGAAACTATCAGTTGTTTTAAAAAACGATTAGACAACTTTATGGATGGGGATGACAGGTGGTGATGGATACGTAGCTGCCTAGTGTAGGCCTTATGGTCTTTTGCAGTCTCCTTTATTTCTTATGTTATGTTTGAGAATTGCAGCCGCTGATCCACCGTGACCCCCGGATCCCTTTCTTCCTCCATTGACACCAGCGTGTGGTGATCCATCAGATCCATTTATTGTATATTCATATAGTGGGTTGTTTGTTCCCAGATGCATAATCTTACATTTCTCTGGGTGAAACAACATCAGCATTTTCTGCGCCCATGACTCCAGTCTTACGAGATCTTCCTGGAGACTGCTGTTGTCGAGTACTTCTATTACTTGATAGATTTTTGTGTCATCTGCAAACATGGATATATAGTTCTTGAGGAGATCGGGAACATCAGACACAAACATCGTGAAGAGGAGGGGGCCCAAAACAGAACCCTGAGGAACTCCACTGGTGACCCTGGACCAGTTGGAGAGAGCGCCATTGACCAGCACCCGCTGCTGTCTACCTGTGAGGAATCCCCTAACCCACGCTTGAATATTCCCCTTGATTCCATGTGTGCTCAACTGTGCTAGTAGTCGTTCATAAGGTACTGTGTCGAAGGCTTTGGCATAACCTAGAAATATGATGTCGACAGGTAGGTTATGGCTTAGCGCTTTAGTCCAAAGGTCCATAGCTTCCAGGAGGTTAGTTGTTGTGGATTTTCCTGAGGTAAAGCCATGTTGCTGAGCACAAAGGAGGTTATTTATTCTGAAGTGCTGAATAAGACCTTCGGCAATAATGCTCTCTAGGGTTTTGCACACAACCGATGTCAATGAAACTGGTCTGTAGTTGGCCGGGTTAGATTTATCACCCTTCTTAAATATAGGAGTCACAGCCGCAACCTTCCACTGCTTGGTTGGCTGGGACATGTGCTGGTGCAAATATGTGTCTCTCATACACTCAACAAATCTGGTGTGGGAACTATCCGGGCTGACATTCGTTGAAAGTATAGGGGAAGTGTTCCAAGTGATTAGTGGATGATTAAAATCTCCATCCAACACTTTATGAGTATAGTTACTGTTAGCTGCCCTAGTCAAAGTCTCGTTTAGGACATTATCAGTCATGCTGGCCAAGTTGGGGGTGCCACTTCTGTATAAGACACCCTTAAACGTTACCCACACACTGTCCTTGTATGTTTCGTTTTCAGCAATTCTTGGTGTTACTTGTCTGGCTTGGTATTCACATAGATGCATGCTCCTCTTGTGTTCGGTGCTGCGAAGCCACTCAGAAACAAATCATACCCAGGAATAGACATAGTTTGGGGGTTCTGGTATGGTACCAATTTTCGGCTTTACTTCAGTTAGCATTACTATGTCAAAGTTATGATAAGTGTTTAATGCTAGGAGTAGATCATACTTGCTCATTATTGAATCATCCACATTAGTATAGTGAGTTTTCAATTTCTCTGTTCTATTGTAATTAGGCCTTGGTTTATTGTTACTGGCGGTAATGTTACCTACTGTCGTTGTTCGTTTGGTTGATCCTTGATTTCGACTATTTTTCCTCGCTTGATGACCCACTTATTGTCTGGTTGAAAATCCCTGATAGTTTTGAGTGATGAAACACAGTTTTTTGACTCTGATAGCTGGTTTTTGGTGAGATCGGGTCGAATGAATACTTTGCTACAGATGTCGTGTTTACTGTCTCTCAAGTCTTTGGCTTTGGCCAGGAATGTTTTCTTTTCAGCAAGTGACTCAAACTCTATCTTCAGTAATCTAACCTTGCTTTCTCTGTGGTCACCTAACCTTGATACCTTCGTAATTAGTTTGAATTCCTCCCTGAACATTAGGGAGGAATTACTTTGTTCTGGGAAATTCAGTATAATCAAATTTAGCTTTCTCTGATCAATTTGTTCTAGTTCTGATAGATCCTGCTTCAATTTCCTAGTGTCGACCATACCAGAAGTTAAAGCTGAGACGCCATTATTGTCAGTTGTGATATTTGAAATCCTCTTTTCCAGAGCCAGGAGTGAATTCACACTCTTCTGCTCAACTTGATCCAGTTTCTGTTCCAATTCTGTGTTGAAGGTATTCAAAATTGAGTCGTCCTGAGGTGTAGGCCTGTGTTGACTAACTTGACTTACAGCTGCCTCTATGTCGGTCAAACGTGCATCCATGGTTGCTTGCACGTTATCTTCTGGTCGCTATCTCTAACACTGCTAATAAGCTGTGCAATTTCCTTTGTGTTGTTGGAACACTGAATAGCTAGGTTATCTTATTGCAGTCTTAATGTCAGCATGTTCCCGTTTTTTGGCTCCATGTTTACAACTGTTACAATACCATGCACAATTGTCATCCTCCTCCTTTAACAGTTCATATAGCTGTTCAGATATATTTATGCATTTAATGTGAAACCAAAGGGTACATACCTTACATCCCAGGGCCCTGTCATCTTCACCTACTCCTTTATTGCAAGAACCACAAAAGTGCTACTGGGACTGCCGGCCATGTTTGTAAATCACGCTTCTTCTAAAGTTTAAGTAGTATATCACCGACTAATGCTACTTACCTTTGTTTGACGAGCTTTTTGTTTAATTATATATTAACCTCCGTCTTTCTGGGTCTTGAATGATATTTTTGAGTCTTGATTATACAAATCCTTGAGTCTTGTAAAATTTAGGTTGCAACCTGATTAGTTGCTACTTGCTGCCAGCAGTCACGATCAGTAGCCGATATGACGTCATGTCGCTAATCGTAGCACTAATTTCTGGTAAACTTATACGTCGACATTTTTATATATTTCATCCCTTTTCTTCGTTACTCTTGTCAACTTCTCAACTGGCTTTCTTATAAGTCTTAATTTGTCAAGACCATGCAACAGGGTATAAGCGTATACATGCATAAATAACTGGAAAATAAATACTAATGTCGGAGCTAATTCTGGACACGTCTTCTCTCGGTGGGGGCTGTATGTACACGCAAGTTCTTTGTGATGATGCAAATCACCAGTTGTTGCTGATATATGAGAGTAGGACGGGGTGGGGGAGGTTGCATGCCTTGGCTTCCTATATATATATACATACAAAATAAATAACAAATAAATAGATAATTAGTCAACTAAGTACTCATTGATGAATAAGCAAACAGTATGAAAAATAAACGAGTATACGAGTTCATGAATAAAGATACATACGTAGAAAAAAACAAGTGGATAAATAAAAAATATAAATGATCAAGTCATAAAATAAATAATATCCAAGGTCAGTCTTTTCTCTGAAAATGTCAGAAGTGGACGATGTCCTGACATCATATGAGATAGTGCGCTGGTGGCGTCATCGGAAGCGTGCTGGCCTCGCATCCGCTTAGTTGAAGGTTCGAATCCCGCACTTCTCTCTGATTCATAACAGTGACTGTTACCTCCCCTAATCACATACTAGGGTAGAAGTTACAGTTGAATTTACCCCTTAATTTGTCACAATATATATATATATATATATATATATATAATATTCCTTTTCAACAACTGTCTTGTTTTATGTTATGTTTTGTAAATAACCCAGAGTAATCACATATGCAATGTTCTTTATTACCAAAGACATTCGTCTAAATTATAGTACACATAAATGTTGCAACCTGTTTTTCTAGTCGATTTCTGCATAAATCCACGATCATTTTCGGCTTTTCAATGTAAGGACAAAAATATCATAACCAAATCTTTCCATTATCCGATGACCCAATAACGGAAATTATAGACACTTCACTGATACTAAGAAAACACTGTACAAGTCAATCTTCAAACATTAGGAAAAAAAAAACTAGAACGGTTAGTCAGACACAGTTAAGTTGGACTAAATTAAGATGAGCTGGATCTCTAATATCTTAACGGGCCAAAGTTGAATGTAACTAGATTAAAGAGAAAGAAAGTTGGATTAGATCAGAGTTTCTCAACCAGGGTTCCCCAGAACCCTAAGGTTCCGCAAAAGGTCCCTAAAGGTTTCGCGAGAACAAGTGAGATAAGCTAATACACTTTTGATTTCTTTTTTATTTAATTTCATATACGAAACATAATTAAACACGCACGACATATTCTTGGTTATTGTAATAATGTAATATAGACATCATCCTATCTAACCTATTATTACGATGAAAATAAGGTGAGAAAGATATGGTTCATGTTTTTTTTTTTTTTTGGGTGGGGGGGGTCAGGGGTTCCTTCAGACATGCAATTTGTTTTAAAGGTTACGCAAGGGTGAAAAGGTTAAGAAACGCCGGATTAAAGAAATGAGAGGCCTTAGCTTTATAACGAAAACACGAAGAACAAAACTGGTCATATCGACTTAATAAGTATGACTTTTATTCATCGAACGCAGTACAAGACACTGCATAATTTTGTGCAATCCAGACTCCACATACGATCTTTCAGACAGAAGCAAAACAACACACAGAGACTCACATGAACAAAAAGAAAGTAAAAAAAAAATGGACAGATCAAGCTGAAAGATACAAAATGTTGATGAGTTAAGTATACGTAAGAACATCAGAATGGAGGAGAATGAAAGAAACCATAAGGCCTACATTTGGCAGTTCCGTGTTCATTACCACCTATCAACCTTATCCATAAAGTTATCTCGTCTTCTTTTAAAACAGCCAATAGTTTCAGCACTCACTACTACATGGTTACTAAGTCCAATCCAGCCGTTAACTATTCTTATTGCCAAGCCAATTCTTGCCCATTTTCTTGTTAAACCTAAATACACCAAAACTTATGTACAAGCAACGCTACAAATAAGATGACAAGCTCAATTCTGAAACCAAACCAAAAACGGTTTTACTGTATTTGGTCATTCTCTCCAAGGGTATCCGTTCGTTTTAAGTCTTCTGTAAGATATTTCTACAAGGGAAACAAATTTGCATGGGATAGCTACCCCCATGATAAGGGGAAAGAAAACTTTTGGTATATATAGGGATAGATCTCTCCATCGTGGTACTGGCTGGCGGAAGAATTTGGTGATTGGCATATGTATACATGTGTACATGATATCGCCTAAACTGCAGTCGCCTCGACAGATCCACCCGGCTCGGAGAAGTAATGTCCTTCTTGCCTTGAAAGCTGGCCCAAACGAAGTCGCCTAAACAAGGTAATTGACGTCCACAGTGGGAGTCGCTATTGTTGTCATTCATTTGTAATGCGGAATTACAATCCAACTTGTACAGTGTGTAAAGACGCACATTGAATATTACCCTTACAGTGACTATAATGTAAAATTAAAATGTATCGTTGCAATTGTATTAAATGCATCCAATTGAATTGTTCGCAGTGTTTGAAATAAAGATTGGTTAGTGAACTAAGCGATGAAATAAATAAAAATCTTATATTATATTATTTAGAAAATTCCTCTTATCATAGAATAAAAAAAATACACGCTCTAGGTTTCATGTCACATAAAAACCAGTTACGAAAACTAAACATCGTGTAACATCTACGCGAACAGAATTAATTGTATTATTACTGATACAGATAACTAATACTAATACAATACCTAGTATAGACACATTTTAACAACCACAATGCACTTTAATTCTAAGCCATCAAAGGCCAGCATGCTTGAAATTGAAATGTGGTACTGCCCAGGACTCGAACCGGGCATCCTCATGACAATTGCGACAGTGACTTTCCAACTAAGCCATCAAGAGAGATTCTCCGTTGGGCACAAGTATAGATGACGTTTGGGGATTTTTTATCTATTAATTTTAACGTTTGGTAGCTCATTTTAAATGTCCACACACACGCACGCACACCTCTCGTGGCGCGGTGGTTAGAGTTTTCGCCTGCCACTACGGCGGTCCGGGTTCCACTCCCGTCCAGGGGTGAAATTATTTCAGTATCGCTGCGCTGCGGGTTGTTACTCCAACTTTCTTGGGCGGGGGTTTGTGTGTGTGTGTGTGTAAGGTCACAGTATTACCCATATATCGGTCATACGATCTCTGACCTCTCATCCGAGAGGTTCATAACTGTCGATCACGAGTCCAACACGTAATCCAAGACCATGATGGTGGTGGTAGTGAATCACATCAAATTGGCTGTAACCCTGGGAACAAGATCTTTTCCCTCATATAACCAAGGTTGTCAGGAAGAGCCAGAATTTTTTTTTTTTTTAATTGCCTTTGTTCATCCCATAGCTGATCTTACTGGAGACCTTTGTGACCTTATTCCTAAAGTTTGAATACAGTTTAAGGCTAAAAGAACGAAGTAAAAGAGCAAGCAAGAGCTATCTTTCTTGATATGCTAGCATACATCACTGAATAGCCACACATGCAGCAAGATTTGGTATATATTTATGGAAAAAGTATGAAATCTAATGCTTAAAAAGTAGATTCAAGTTGTACACAAAAGGTATATAAAGATGTACAAAAATTCGTGTTTCTGTCTTCATGCCCCAAAGCAGCGTTTCTCAACCTTTTTACCCTTGAGTAACCTTTAAGATAGATTGCATGTCTCAAGGAACCCCTGCAAAAAAAAAAAAAATAAAAAAAAAAAAAAAAAATATATATATATATATATATATATATATATATATTATATATATATATATACCATATCTTTCTCATTTTATTTTCATCGTAATAATGGGTTAGATAGGATGATGTCTATATTACATTACTAAAATAATCAAGAATATGTCGTGCGTGTTTAATTATATTACGTATAAGAAATTAGATACAAAATCAAAAGTGCATTAGCTTATCTCACTTGTTCTCGCGGAACCCTTAGGAACCTTTTGCGGAACCTTAGGGTTCCGGGGAACCCTGATTGAGAAACGCTGCCTCAAAAAATAGTGTTCCATTTTAATGAGAAATCATGCCCAAGACGAACAAGAAATTCAATGGTAGGTCTTTGTCTAGGTCGCCATTCCTCGCCAAAACTAAAACTGTACCGACATAGACTTGGCCTGGCAGCAAGCAAGAGTTGTCCTAAATTTAACCACCACGCAGAAGACACAAGCACCGTATACTATGCTGTCAGACATTTGTTCTTTTCTGAAAGCAAAACAAAATCTCATAATAAAGTGACTATTACTGGATTTCTTTGGGGTTGTGGGTCTGCTACAAGAGAGGACTGGGACATTGGATTGATTGATTGATCATGAAACATTGATGACATACAGGGAAAAATCTTACTTATGTGTTTTTTATTGAAATGGTGAACGTTATTGTAGCCTTTGTATAAAAGGATAAAGGCTTAACTGCCTTGTTTGCTCTACGTATTATGTGCATTAAAGACAGAGATGCTACTAGTAGATATATGTCTGACAGTTGTGTTAAATAGGGATATTATTGTGTGTGTTCATCCATTCTAAGTGCGTGTGTACGGTAACATGAATGTTACAGGAGTAGCACAGACATTTTTTTCCCTCAATGTAGTTCAAACTCAAATATAAATTTGTTTTGGAATATAATTATTTAGTGTGCAGGTCAATCTTTCAGTGGTTGTATTGTCACTGGTATACATTGCAGACTAAATACAGAGGATACACTCAATTCACTAATAGTTTGACTCTAGTTCTGAGAAGGGAGATTTTAATCACCATATCATGAAAGGGAAGTTACCGTGTGTGTATTTTTAAGTACGTTAGTTTTATAAGGAATGATTTAGCTTCTAACATTTCATCTCTCTCTGGTTCACAGTTAATTGCTTGTTATTAGATCATTTTTATGGCCGTCGCGTATAGGATTCGAACCTACCGCTCTGATGCCAATAGGCTCAGCCACTGAGCCGCAGCAATATAAATTCTCTGATTGATATCGCTGTTGACTAGCAAATTTCTCATATATATATATATATATACATATATATATGTATATATATTGTATGTGTATAAATATTCAGCCCTCAATTTAACAGACTCTCCCATCCTCCCCCCTCCCCCCTTACACAACACAATCACAGCATATCAAAAACCCATTTTCACAGTCATTGGTGAATTTAATATTAGAATTTAGATTGTGTTAAATGTGTTTATTATACAGATAGTCTTCCTTTTGTCTGTTCAATTGAGAGATGTGTGTGTATGTGTGGGAATAATACTTCTGGTAGTTGTGACCAACTACCCTGACATATTCTGTAAATCAGATATGAAAGGTGCACCCTCTTGGATTGTGGTGTCTCTCCAGTTGTAATGTTAAATGTACAAAGTTTGGTCCACCACACCCAAAAAAGGACTGTGTTCACGTGTGTGTGTGTATATATATATATATATATATATATATATATATATATATGTGTGTGTGTGTGTGTGTGTGTGTGTGTGTGTGTGTGTGTGTGTAGATATTGTTGAGACATTGTGACAGGTTTGAGGGAGGTGGAAGAGAAAGACGGGTCTAAGGCCGAGTTTATTCCTGACCGGTTTCGCTAATAGCCTCTGAAGCTATAAACGAAACCGGTCAGGAATAAACTCGGCTTTAGGCCTGTGTCTTTCTCTTCCACCTCCCTCAAACCTGTCTTTGTATGCCTCCATATCTGGTTTGCTCTTGGGTTCTTGTATTGTTTTTACACACACACTGTTTTTTCATCTAATTTGTTCCACACATCCACCACTCTGTTGGGAAAGCTGTTCTTCTTCAGGTCTCTTCTATAATTGTCCTTTTTAAGCTTCTTTCCATATCCTCTTGTGTTTCTCTTATCCCAATTTAATAAGTCCTCTCTATAAAGGACTTTCATGCTATGGTATAGTGCTACGAGATGCCTTGGCATTCGACATGAGCAGGGCACCGTAGGTTTGCATTGCAGTGTTGTGGCGCGCTCGATCCCCAGATGCTTTCCAGTACAAGGACTCTCTGTTACGGGCACAAGGCCCTCGTTGATTGATATATGTGTAATACAACGTGGCATCGTTTTCCTTCTACGCAGGGAGTACGACGTCGCCCCCATTTTAGTCTTATTGTGAGCATGTAGCTCTCCTATTGTGACTCACCTCTGTACGCATAACCCATTGATTAATAAAGACTCCAAACGTCCCCCCGCGTTTCTGTTGCACACTTACATGGCGCAGTGAGTAGGATAGTGCTTGCAATTGCTTGCAATGTGCAATAGTGAAACATGGGACGATATGTGAATCAGTGGCGCGTACTGACGGAACTAGACCGATAGGCGACAGTGAACGTGCTGGACCGTGAGTGCAGTGCTGATACAGTGAGCATGCACGGGACCGTGCAAAATCATGTGATAGTAATAGCGGCGTGCCTTCGTGCATGTAGTGGGGCGAACAAAGAGGCCCTTGTCCCACTGCTCCGCCCTGTTAGCTGCGGACGTCACACTGCACGGGGCTCAGGCCAAAGCAGGCCGCGCGAACAAGTAGGCCTTTGTCCTGCTTCGCCTTGCTCACCGCGAGTGCCAACCATGTGGGGCCTAGCTGACTCGCACGGGCTTAGGAACTGCCACACTGCCTCTGCTCCCCCGTGGCAATTACGTCACCGTAGGAGGAGGCGACACCACTGCCGCCCAACGGAGGGATTGAAGGGGACCGTCTCGGACGCCCGGTAGGACCTGCATGCATGTACCGTGTCACTATGCAAAGGGTCCCCTGCCAGACGCACGCACTCTCCGCCCCTTCTCCCGGGAGGACTGGTACCTGCCGTCCTAATGACTTCCGGGCCATCGCCCTCCACCACCTGTCAGCGCCCGCGATGCCCTGCCCTTCGCAGGTGTGTAAATCACGGGGATAGGCCCTCAGCACCTGGGCATGTCGGAGATATCAAGAGCTCTGTAACCACCGCTCTCAGTGCAGACGACGCGGCCGACGTATCTCACGTGTGTGTGTATGTGTATACACATATACATATACATACACACATATAATTGTTCCCTCAAGTTTTACAATCTAGTAACCCCACCCCTAGATTTCCCTGGGAAGAAAATTTGGACTGTCATTTGTGTTTTATTCATATGGAATTGCTTCTGTGTCACTGGCTAATAGTTGTTGAGGGGGGAAAGCAATCACAGGTTGTTAGTTCCTTTTAGTCTGGAGACTAAGAATCTGTCTCTCAAGTTTTCACGTTCCGATGGAATTGAGGATGTGTGCCTGTTTTTGAAAATAGGCAATAGGGAAATAATTCTCTCTTATGTCACACACACACACACACACGCATACACACTAGACGAAACAGTCGTGTCTGCAGGAACATTACGGGAATTTGAGAGTGGATCGGATGGGGCGAGATACAGAAGCGGGATGTCATAGGCGTG
>NC_134784.1:24329605-24374605 GCF_046742065.1 Oratosquilla oratoria
CTAATGCAGACTCGCAGTCGTAAATCACAAACTGATATCCTACAACTCAAAAATTTAACGAAGTTATATGTGACTACCGACAAAGTTTCAGACAATCTCTGGTAGGGGCAATGGGGGGGGGGGCAACTGCCCCTTTTGCCCCTGCTACCCTTCCAGACGACCATGTGTGCATATGCAGCAGAGGGTTGATTTATACAGACGTCCACGTCCTTCCGCAAATGTTACTTTGTGATGGTTTCACTTTTTATGACGCGCTGTTTCCGCTTTATGTACAATACACAACTATGTCTCTGAACTCGTATGAATGTATACATGTGTATCTGACAAACGTGTGTGTGTGTGTGTGTGATTCACCATGGTCTTGGATCACGTGTTGGACTCGTGATCAACAGCTATTTCCCTCCCGGAAGAGAGCTCAAAGCTATGGGTAATTCTGTAACCTCACTCGCACACACACACACCCAACTCCCCCGCCCAAGAGAGTTGGAGTAACAACTCGCAGCGCAGCGATACTGAAATTTTTCAGCCCTGGGAGGGATTCGAACCCGGACCGCCGTAGTGGCAGCCGGGAACTCTAGCCACAGCGCCACGAGGTGTGTGTGTGTGTGTGTGTGTGTGTGCGCGTGTCCGAGTGTAGTATACAGAACGGTAGTAACGACCGTAGAATTTTCTCGCATACTATCAAGTTACCAAAGCAGGCTTTGTGTGTGTGTGTGTGTGTGTGTGTGTGTGTGTGTGTGTGTGTGTGTGTGTGTGTGTGTGTGTGTGTGTGCGTACGTACGTGTGTAATTTACCATGGTCTGGGGTCACGTGTTGGACTCGTGATCGACATCTATTACCCTTCCGGATGAAAGCTCATATATGACCGATCTGTGGGTAATGTTGTGATCTTACACACACGTACACACAACTCCCCCGCCCACGAGTTGGAGTAACGGCTCGCAGCGCAGAGATACTGAAATTATTTCAGCCCTTGGCGGGATTCGAACTCGGGCCGCTGGAGTAGCGGTCGCGAACGCTGCCTCTGCGCCGTCGAGCCATGTGTATGTGTGTGTGTGTATTCACCTCGGATCTGCTGCAGTCTCTGTCGAGACAGCCAGACACCACCCTACGGCAGTGAGCTCAGAGCTCCTTATTAGCCGATCTCTGGGTAGGTCTGTGTGTGTGTGTGTGTGTATTACCTATATTACCTATAGATCAGGCCATATACGAACTCCCATCCGAGAGAGCAATAGCTGTCGATCACAGGTCCAACACGTGATCCAAGACCGTGGTGAAACACACCCACACACAGTTAAATGGGGTCGACTACATTTACTGTAGAGATCTCGAGAACAAATTAAGAAATGCTTGTCCAATTGTAAAGAAATGCGTTTTCTCGTGTAGATGCATAATATTCTAAATAGCGTTGATGTTGTAGCCCAAAGTAGAACGATGCACAAATTCAAATTTAAATACAATAGTTGGAAACTAAGGATGTAGACCAATTTGCAACCATACATGAATTTAAATCTATTATAAATTGGAGAACAGACGGGAATCAACGAGCGTTGCTCTCTATGTATACTACAATTAAATAAACAAAATTAAGTAAACACACACACACACACATGCACATACATTTAAAATAAAGATATAGACAGAATTGGAACATTACATGAATTTGAATCTTGGTGTGATGAGCTAGTGGGTAGGAGACGGGACCAAGTGATGCTCTTTGCTTGTAACAATTAGGTAATCATATTAGAACACGCACACGCTATCATTACATTGAATATCAAGAAACGGAACCCTACGAGCAATACTTCTTCCCTGTTAACTACAATTAGGCACACACAGACACACGAAACATGAAACTTTAACGTACTGTGCAACTCACCAGCGAGAGCGATTGTTCAGTCCCGCGCTCTTCTGAAGCGTCGACAAGATGTGCAAGAAATAACGGACTCTTAGCGTTTTCGACTAACCGATATTATCGTACAGTTTCTTAAAAAAGAAAAAAAGCATTGCACGCTGACCTTGTACTTACAACACCAGTAAAGTATTTCTTCAAGTGCGTTATCGTGATTGGTTTATTAATTTTATTTTCTGGGAAGTCATGACGAGATAAGATGTTTGGCATTTTCCCCCCCGACTTCTTGTTTGTGGGGGTTGATGATCGAGCGGTTGATAATTGTGGCGGGTTGTAATACATCTTCATCTTTACATATTACGAGAATATTCGATTTATAGGGCTGAGTGGAGAATGGTTGTGTATGGATGATATTTTGACGCAACCCAAAGGGATTTCTCTCCGCCTGTATTTTGTGCGCGAGGGAACGAGGAGGGAAAGCCGCCAGTTAGTAAAGCGAGTCGAGTCTTGCATTTTTTTCCAACTCGGGTAGTGGGCAGGAGACAGGGATGACGTGTCATCCACGAGGAGCTAAGATAAGAAGGAGACAAGGGTGATGGATAGGAGTGGAAAGGGTAAGTGCCTTGACTTGGATACCCACATTTTTTTAGGTGGAATTTGATTGATTTATGGAATTTTTGGCTTGGAGCCGGTAGGCCATTCAGCGCATTATAAGGTGCAATTTCTTTATATATATATATATATATATATATATATATATATATATATATATATATATATAGAGAGAGAGAGAGAGAGAGAGAGAGAAAGAGAATAGATATATCTACCTAATTGTAATATCCAGGAAAATGTATACACTCGTGGGGTTCTGTCTTCTATTTTCCAAGTTGTTATAACTGGTACCAAATTCATGTAAGGTTCTAAATTATGTTGTATTGTGAAGGGGGGGTATGTGCGTGGTATAGTATCTAAGGCAAGGGTGAGGACTGTCTTGTTGTGTTGTAGTAATCTTTATTCATAGATGTAGTAATTCTTCTCTTTATAGTCACTTATATTTAGTATATGTGTTATAATATAGCCATTATTCTCTTTATTGTACAGTATATGTAGTATTTCTTTATTGCATATGTAGTACTTATTCTCTATATAGTAATTGTTTTATGTAGTTTACGCAGTCATTATTCAATCGCTCTACATACGTCGCTAGACCATACGCAGTCTATATACGCACTGAGCTTTGATGCTGTTGACATGCCTATATTCCATAAGTATTCATGTATTTTGTATAACGTTATCACCCTAATCATTTTGCATGCAAGTTCCTCATTTATATGTGTTTTCCTTGTCTTATTATGCCTTTATGTTATACATATATACATCGGTCTGTATTGTCCTACAAGTTCCACCTGGCAACAGGGCACCAGAAGTAGAAGGTCAATGTCATTTTCTTAGCTTGTGCCAGGCCCCCAGCTTATACCAAAGGGCCAGAAGGTACCTAACTCTTGTAGCGTGTATACTTATGCATTTATTTTATTCATTATTGTTTATATTCTATATCATCTATTTATCGTTATTATATTTTTTTTCGCGTCCGACCTAGTTATGGAGCAAAAGGTCTTCCGTCGGCATACTCCGCCTTTGTAAACTCCGTGATATCGCAGCAAATGATATTTCACTTAACCACAGTGTTTCTAGTGAATAGATCTTGCCAGGTTTACAGTGAGAGAGAAGCATATTTGTTTCTTCCTGTTTTAGGACAAGTTCTTGGCAGATCGGTTACATAAAGGAGTGCGTTGTTGTTGTTTAACTTGGATGTGGTTGTTTTGAGTCAAA
Source organism: Oratosquilla oratoria (assembly GCF_046742065.1). Classification (NCBI taxonomy): domain Eukaryota; kingdom Metazoa; phylum Arthropoda; class Malacostraca; order Stomatopoda; family Squillidae; genus Oratosquilla; species Oratosquilla oratoria. The sequence continues at coordinate 24,333,291 of NC_134784.1, forward strand.
CGTCCTTCGGAGTTGGTGAAAAGGATTGATCGCCGCTGCAATTGATAATTAATTAATAACTTGTCTCGAGTTTCAATGAGTGGAATACCCGCAACCCCATAGTGGCCAGCAACGGTCCCTCAAATCTCTCTGGGAGGAAGCTTTGGACTGCTGTCCGTATTGTGTGAGTGTGGGACTGTTTCTTTGTCACTGGCTGAAGATTGTAGGAAGAGGTGATCAGTCACCGGCTGTCCGCTCCTCATGTGTGAACATGTGTAATATAGAAAAAACACCTTGTGAGATCGAAACCTTTATTGGTACTACGTTTCGCTTGTTACAGCTTTTTCAAGCTGTAACAAGCGAAACGTAGTACCAATAAAGGTTTCGATCTCACAAGGTGTTTTTTCTCACAGTTTTGTCGGCTTTTGCCATTGTGATTCTTCATGTGTAATATAGTTCAAGTTAATAAAGATCTTGAGCCTAGTCCAGAGACGGAGTGCCAGCCCCTCAGGGTTGCACCACATGATGGAGGTCAGAGGGTTGATGGGTTTTGAAATTTAGGCTGCTCGCTGGCTGAACGGACTAGAGCGTCGGTATTTGCGGCGGAGGTCGAGGTTCGAACCCTGCCGCCAGCGAGTTGGACCAAGGGCATGGTTTATTAAATTCCACCCTACAAAGTCCTCCGTGAGGGGCATCGTCCTAGCCTCCAGATAGGGGGAGTCCGCAATGTTAACAGAATCGAAAGGTATTGAGGTGGAAGAGGGAAGTGGATGAGTCTGTGGAATAGGGATTGTGGGTTGGAGGATTATGCATGGGGTTGTCTGAGGTTCTTGTACTTCAGATGGGGTGACAGGGTGAATTGGGAGTTCTGGAAACAGGTTCATCATGTGTTGGACTCGTGACTGACAGCTATTACCCTCCCGGATGAGAGGTCATATATGACCGATTTATAGGTAATGCTGTGTGACCACAGGCACACATCCAACTCACCGCCCACGAGAGTTGGAGTGCCGGCTCGCAGAGATGCTGAAATAATTTCAGCCCTGGGCGGGAATCGAACTCGGGCGGCTGGACTGGCGGTTGCGAAAGGTACCATTGCGCCATCGAGATGAGGAGAGTTGGGTGTAGGAGTTTGTGTGATGCATTCTTGTATCAAGTTGGTGATTTCTCTTGATGTTACTTGGGTGAAACTATTTAGGGTAGTTCGTCCGACGGATTGTATTGGTCCCAAAGACGAGATACAAACTGCTACAGACCTATTGGTCCTTACAGTGCTAGTTTTAGATTGAAATGGTGTGTAAACAGTGGAAATCTTCAAGAACCACAGACTTTAAGTGTATGACTGGGTCGTACTTATCTTCACACTTCTCTGAAGCTGATAAGCTCCAAGTCTCTGAGATCATGACCTCTATTTTTCAAATTGATATACTGTGCTTTTTTTATATAGTTTATTGCACCAGTAGTGAGTGGTGGGATGAGGAAGCAAAATGTGTAGAAGAAAAGAAGCAGGCATTCATAGATTGGCTGCAAATTAGGACGAGGGAATCGTATGAGAGGTACAAAGTAAAGAGAAAGGAAACTAAGCATAGGATAAAGGAGGCAAAGAGGAGAGATGTGAAATGGGGTAAGAGTATGACAGAAAAATTTGAAAGCAATAAAAAGATGTTTTGGAAGGAATTTAAAAAAGAAAAAGGGGACGAATCAAGTAAAGAGGAAAAGGTAAAAGGTGCAGATGGAGAGATGATACTGGAAGAGAAGGCAGTGAGAGGAAGGTGGGCAGAGTATTTTAGGGAGTTGCTAAATGTGAAGGAGGATAGGGAGGGAAAGGTAGTTGCAGTGGGAGGCACTAAGAAAATGACAGTGATGAGTGAGGAAAATGGAGGAGAAATAAGGAAGGATGAAGTGAAAGCTGTTAAGATGTTGGGAGCAGGTAAGGCACCTGGTCTGGATGGATGCCATGCAGAATGTCTGAAGAAAGGAGGTACAGTGATGGTGGACTGGCTGGTGAGGTTATTTAATGTTTGTTTGAGAGAGGGTAGAGTGCCGGAGGACTGGAGGAGTGCCTGTATAGTTCCGCTTTACAAGGGAAAGGGGGACAAGTGTGAGTGTAGTAGTTTCAGAGGGATCAGCTTGTTGAGTGTAGTTGGGAAGACGTATGGGAGGGTCTTGATTGAGAGGATTAGGAGAGGAAGAGAGGGAGTAATTGGTGAGGAACAGTGCGGGTTTAGGACAGGTAGGGGTTGTGTAGATCAGATCTTTTTGGTAAGACAGATATGTGAGAAAGCTATAGGAAAAGGTAAGGATGTTTTTTGGGCTTTCAAGGATCTGGAAAAGGCTTATGACTGGGTAGATAGGAAGGCACTGTGGGAGGTACTGCAGATATATGGGATAGGAGGAAAGCTGTTGAGAGCAGTCAAGAGTTTTTACGATAGTAGCAGAGCTTGTGTCAGGATTAGAAATGGAGAGCGTGAATGGTTTGAGGTAAAGGTGGGGCTTCGTCAGGGACATGTTATGTCACCCTGGCTGTTCAATCTTTACATGGATGGGGTAGTGCGAGAGGTGAATGCAATGTGGGTAAAAGTAAGGTGATGAGATGTATAAGGGGAGAGAGTGACAGCAGGCTGGAGGTGAGCATTAAGGGTGAAAAACTGGAGGAAGTGGATAGTTTTAGATATTTGGGTGTGAATGTGGCAGGAAAGGGAGGAGTGGGGGTGGAGGTAGAATGTACATTGAAGCGAGTAAATACCTTGGTGGATTGAAAAGTGTAATGAGAAATAGACATCTGGGAATGGATGCTAAGAGGAGGTTATATGAAGGAGTGATTGTACCAACAGTATTGTATGGAGCAGAAACTTGGAACAGGAGAGAGGAAGAGAGAAGGAGTTTAAATGTGTTTGAGATGAAATGTCCGAGGAGTATGATAGGAGTTACTAGGCTAGATAGAGTAAGAAATGAGGAGGTGAGGAGGAGAACAGGGGTGGAAAGGGAACTGGGAGATAGGGTTGATGAAAGGGTATTAGGATGGTTTGGATACATGGAAAGAATGAGTGAAGAAAGATTAGTAAAAGAAGTATGGAAGGCAGAGTTGGAAGGAGTGAATATGAGGGGGCGTCCTAGGATGAGATGATGGATGGGGTGAAAGGGGCATTACAAAAGAGAGGAATGTCTGTGGAGGAAGGACAGGAGAGGACAGAAGATAGGGGTGAATGGAGAGGGGTTGTGTATAGATGATGCTATGATGCATGAGGGGGAGTTGGTGGGGGGTGGGGAGGTATGTGTGAGAGGAAAATTGACGCAGCCCGAAGGGATTTCTCCCTGTCTTCTCCTTTTCTGCATGAGGGGACGGAGAGGGGGGGGGTCGCCGAATTTATGAAGCGGCCTTGCTGTGGATGTGCTGTGTCTTGCGACACTGCTTCTGACCCAGGGCAGTGGACAGGATGCAGGGATGACCCATCATCCAGGAGGTGCCAAGATAAGAGGGAGGGAGGAGGGTGGAGGGGAGTGGAATATATAGGAAATGGAATGGGTGGGAATGGTTTCTATGCCTTTTTCTTTGTGGGTACCTCCCATGTAGGGGGAAAAAGCCTTTGGTATATGTATGTATTGCACCAGACGGCCAGCCATTGAAGTGTTCTTTGGTTAATGCTGACTTGGTCAGTGTTCATTAGATCTGGCGAAAGTGCTGGTAACTAAAGCAATGTCATGGAGATGAATAGTTCTAACTCATATTTCTGGTAACTTGCCAGGTAATCTCACCTTTCCTTCAAACATCAAGTAATTTCATCAGTTGGTCGCCATCGACTGGGGTAGATGGAGACGTTCCATCTCCTACTGTCCAATTTATCACACCTAGCCTCAAATCAATTTGTATTTACAGAGTTGTGTGTGTGTTTACCTAGTTGTATTTTACGGGAAGGGGAGCTATGCTCGTGATGTCCCGTCTTCATATCTCATTTTATCTAGACTTTTTAAATTCGTGTATTGTTTTTACACACACCACTTTCTCATCTAACTTGTTCCAAATGTGTGTTTATTTTGTGTGTCTGTGTATGTGCCATGTCTGTTTGTGTACATGCTGTGTCTGTGTAAATGGCATGTTTGTGTACATGGCATGTCTGTGTAAATGGCATGTTTGTGTACATGGCATGTCTGCGTACATGGCATGTCTGCGTACATGGCATGTCTGTGTACATGGCATGTCTGTGTACATGGCGTGTCTGTGTATATGATGTGTCTGTGTACATGGCGTGTGTGTACATGGCGTGTCTGTGTACATGGCATGTCTGTGTACATGGCATGTCTGTGTACATGGCATGTCTGTGTACATGGCATGTCTGTGTATATGATGTGTCTGTGTACATGGCGTGCCTGTGTACATGGCGTGTCTGTGTACATGGCGTGTCTGTGTACATGGCGTGTCTGTGTACATGGCGTGTCTGTGTACATGGCATGTCTGTGTACATGGGGTGTCTGTGTAATGGCGTGTCTGTGTACATGGCGTGTCTGTGTACCTGGCGTGTCTGTGCACATGTATCTGTTTGTGTGTATTTATTTACTTAGTTGTATTATTATAATTAATTCAAAGAGAAGATTGTAAAGACCAGTTTATTATTGCCATGCATGCCTCACAGCTAACACATTACACTCGCCAAGGTTCATACCCGGATTGAGTGATTTTTTTTTTTTTCCCCAAATATAAGAAGAGAACTACCTTGACCAACAAATTCAGCGATGCCATCTGATGTCACTCACTACAGTCATGATGAATAGCTGACTTTGGATTGTGAAATGTACCTATAAAAATTATACATATGATTTAATGTCACAAACTCCCCCTATTGGAAGGCTAAGACGGTGCCCCTCACAGAGGGCTATGTAGCATGGAATTTAATGAATCATGCCCTTGGTTCAACTTCTCTGGTGGCAGGATTCGAACCACCCTCCCCTCGACCTTCGCTGCAAGTAATGACACCCTAACCTTCTCAGCCAGCAAGCTTAAAATCATACATAATACTGGAAATTCTGATATTGCATCAGTCTCTATTTTATTTCTGACCAGCCTTGCTACAATTTCTTACCAAATGTAATCACTCCTTTGAATACTAAAGATATTTCTTTAAATTATGACAGTAAATAAAACAAACCTTTTATAAGATACATGATGTATGTAATACTTTTGTATACTACAAATTAACATGAAATGTCCTCATTCAAAAAATGAAAAAAAAAAAATCATTTTTAACTTCCTTTACATGATCCATATGAACTACAATCACTTCAGATATTGCTTAAAAGTATTAAAATGTTTTAATCATTGTTTATATAAATTCAGAGAAAAAATAAAATATATTAAAAAAAAAAGGAAAGCACTATCATAATTAAAATTTACAGGCGAAAAAAAGTGATCTTAATATATACTCTACAATCACATTGCAAATCTCGGCTCAGCTGTGAAGCCTTTCCGAATACATATTTCAAATTATGTTGACATTTTCTTCACTCGTGAGGTCTCATTTTCATCAGACCATAAACGAGTCTTGTTTATTTCCTACCTGCAACTCTTTAACAAAATCAATGAAGGACTTGCATTTACCTAATTGTAACATACAGAATACATCTTTGCTTGTGGGGTCCCATATCCGTGTCTCCAGTAATCATAATTTATTCTAGACGCATTTATATCCTCCACCAAATTAATACACACATGCAGAAAATTTTATTTCTTAAAAATACCCTTCAATCATTCCATATTCTTAAATTTATCTTCGTTTTCTCAATATTCTTCCATATCAAGAGCTTCTTTACCAATCTTGCCAATGCCTTTCAAAGTTTTTGAGGCAACACACCTTGTATCTCCTTCTGCCATGTGGTACTCAGGGACTACAAGATCACTCTTACCTGTAGAACACTGGCATTTAAGAAATTCATGAATACTGGGGTCTTTTGTTAACAGTAAATCCAATCTGTGTTTTGTTGCATTGCTCTACACCAGAGTGATGTGGCTGGAGACAAGCACAGGGTGTAGAGGTGGTATTGTTATTATTACAGTGAGACCTCTCATTGACGGACGTTAATTAGCTGTGTTTGCGGTGTGTTTTCGATGTTTTTGGTGCTGTTGTTTAGTGCGTGCAATCACTATGCCACCCAAAAACCACTCAAACACCGAAAACACAGCTAGTTAACATCCGTTAATGAGAGGCTTCACTGTATTTTTTTTCCCACATAGAAAGTGGGCGTGCACTTTGACTCAACCACCTTATAAGGAAGAAAGGGCCTTTGGTGTATGTTTTAAATATATGTAAGTTTTATATATATATATATATATATCCAATCTTCTTGTATATTTACCTCTAAATCTTGTTCCTTTGATCCATCGGGTCATACGTTGTTCATTGCTATATTCAACAGTGTAAATTGTGGTACAATATTACTAAATGACTCTTCATTTCTGTTTGTTTCCCCACTCCTCCCAAGGGTTGAAGTACCAGTAAACTAAAATTTGTAACAACCAATCCTCCCAATTCATATCTCAACAATTCAAATTTCCTAACAGAATTATATTTAACTTTAAATCATTTTCTAAAAGTGCACCTCTGAACCCAAAACTAACTCTTTGTATTACATTTTCCTCTGTGATCTTCTCTGTCATAAGTTGGGCATAAGTAATTGTAAATTCCCCTATACTGGTTCCTCTCTATTGCCATTTTCATACGCATTACTTCAGCCTTACCTTCTCCGAGAACCACTTCATCTAGCTTTGGTTTTCTTCAGTCATCACAACTTTCCCCATTAAACTTATTCTCAACAAAACACATATCTGATTGTTTCTTTAATCTCTAATCAGGCTGATGTAATTCAGTCTACACTAGCAATTGTCATTCTCCTCATGCATCGATTTTTGCCTCCATCAACTACATTTCCAGCTCCAATTTTGATATCTTTTATACCAATTGATTTCCCTTTAATTTTCACATTTCACACTCCACAATCTGAGATTCCTCCATTTTCCTAATCCTGTTATTATATTATTTCTTTCCCACACCTTAATATTCTTTGATTCACATTTGAAGACATTTCAAGCCTGCCAGCAGTGGCGCCAGGAATTTTTAGTTGGGGAGGCTAAGGGGGGGCTGAGCAAATTTTTAGGGGGGCTAATAGTAATATGATAATACACATATATTATCCTCATTTCAGAAGGGGAGGGGGTTAATGGTAGGGCTAGCACTGATGGCTGACAAATCTTTAGCCCTGGCAATTAAAAATTCCACTTAATAAAATTATTTCAATGAGTGTTTTAAATCTTCAATCTGCTCATTTCAGTTGGGGGGGCTGGCCATTTTTTTGGGGGGGCTGGCCATTTTTTGGGGGGGGCTAAAGCCCCCCCAAGTCTCCCCCTGGCGCCGCCACTGAAGCCTGCCTACTACAAGACAGCAACTGTGTTTATGGCTCACAAACCTGAAATCTGTCTTCCCAATGTTTGCTCATTTTATTTCATCTAATGCAACTGAATACCTCTAACTGCATCTGAGAACTAGCTACTGCTGTGCAGATATTATGCAAAAAATGGCTTGGACAAATGGACATGCTTCTTGACATGAAAAGATGAATTTGATGAGTCAAGCGAAATGGGTCATAATATGAAATACTGAGCCTATTGTACCAAGGTCAATACCGTTAATGTGACAATGAAAGTTACTACCCAAAACCAAAATATTCCTCTTACAAAATAACATATCACAAAAAATTAACAAATTGCAGATCCAATACTACCAATCATAATCCTTGAACACCTGAGGTAATATCTAGGAACAAAGAAATTTAAGCTTATGAACTAATTTTTTTTTTTTAAGTTATACACTCTTCAAAGTCGTTGCAACTCTTACATTTGGGTGATAAAGGGGGGCCAACTTAAAACCATGAAAAATATCATTCAATCCATTAATTCGGAACGTTTGTCTACAATGCACAATAACCTTTCATGCATACTCCGCACTTGCCATGACAATTATGCTCATCACAGACAGGGCAACCTTTTATCCTCTTCAATATTTTCCTTACTGAATTTCTTTTGGAGAAAAATTTATGGTAGGGACAAAAGTACCATTAATAACAAATTCAATTACAACTATGGATGGCATAGGTACTGATTTTCTCAACATTTATCATATATTTTTGAAAGGAATACACTGATGTTTTGGAAAGAAGTGAAAAAGTACAAACAGAATCTGATAGCATGGAGAGGGTAGTGTGTGGAGTAGATAGACAGTTGTTAGTAGAAAATAAGGCTCTCAGAGGGAGATGGGTCGAGTATTTCAGGGAAAAGCTGAATGTCGAGGAGGACTGGGAGGTTTTGATTGTGTCAGTGGGAGAGGCTTGGAGAGAATAACTGTGATGGGTGAGAATGTTAACGCTATTACAAAGTAGATGTAGCACTGAAAAAAATCAAAGAAAGGCACATGGATTGGATGGCTGTTATGTGGAATGTGTAGCAAAGGGTGAAGTAGCAATCGAGTAGCTGGTGGGATTGTTCAATGTATGTCTCAGGGAGGTAAGTATCCTACTGTGCATATATCCTTGTTGATAAGTATCTAGACAAATGATTTGGATGAGGGAGAACATAAACACAGGGGAAGGCTCAGAACCCTCAACACTCTAGCGTTTTGTTCGCGAAGAAGTTCTACGAGAACGAAACGTTAGAGTGTTTAGGGTTTCAAGCCTTCCCCTGTGTTTATGTTCTCCATCACCCAAATCGTATATCCTTGTGCTATACATGGGGCAGGGATCAATCCACTGTCCCCTGTCTCTTTTATAGAAGTCCTGCAGCCTCCAGGAAACTGGCAACATACTCTAGTTAGGACCAAGTCACTAGAAGAGATATTGTGATAAGGATACAGGTATAACTGTAGTAGTTGTAGATCACTTTTGTTGTGTAAGGTTGGTAAGATCAAAGTGATGATTGAGAAGATCAGAATGGAAATAGAGTGACTGAGGAAGAGCAGCGTGAATTTAGGAAAGAAAATGGGTGCATTTGTCAAACTTTTGTTATAAGACAGGTATCTGAGAAGTTTCTGGCAAAGTTTAACAATGTTCTCTGGGTATTCAAGAACTTGAAGAATGCATATGAGAAGGCTAAAAGAAAATTGTGGAATATGTTACAAGTCGCCAATTTAATGAAACAGCCTTGCTGTGGATGTGCTGTGTCTTGTGACAATGCCTCTGACCCAGGGCAGTGGACAAGGTGCAGGGATGACCTGTCATCCAGGAGGTGCTAAGATAAAAGGGAGGGTGGAGGGGAGTGGAGTGTATTTAGGGATGGAATGGGTGGGAATGGTTTTATACCCTTTTTCTTTTTGGCTACCTCCCTTGTAAGGGGGATAAAGCCTTGGTATATGTATGTTAAAAGTATAAAGAAAAGTCTAAATGAAGGCAGTCTTAAATTTTTACTCCATTAGTAGGGCATGTGCACGGGTCAGTAATGAAGAGCGAGTGGTTTGAAGTGAAGGTAGGGCTGCAACAAGGCTCCGTGATATCAACATGGTTGTTCAGCGTGTTTGTCTTGGATTATATGTTGGACTTGTGATCAACAGCTATTTCCCTTCTGAATGAGAGCTATTAGCTCATATATGGCCCAAGCTATGGGTAATACTGTGACCTGACACACACACACACACAAACTCAGTGCCCATCAGAGTTGGACTGCTGCTTGCAGTGCAACAATATTTTTTTCTTTTTTCAGCTGAGTGGACCTCAAATTACAGTTGACAATTAACAGTCTAGAGCGTAACCACTACACAAGCCAGTGCACGAGTGTGTGCATGTCTATATGAGCATGCATGAGTGTGCATGTATTATACAGGAAGGGGAGTTATGCTCGTAGTGACCCATCTTTGTATTTTTCAGCATCTAGTTTGTTCTTAAATTCTTGTATAGTTTTTGCACACACTGTTGCCTTGTCCAATTTGTTCCAAACATCTACCACTCTGTGTGGGAAACTATTCTTTTTCAGATCTCTTCTATAACTATCCTTTTTGAGATTCTTTTCATGTCCTCTTGTTTTTCTCTTATCCCACTTTAATAAATCTTCTCTGTCAAGGACTTCCATCCCTTTTATGATTCTGTAAATGGCCAGTAGATCTCCTCTTTCTCTTCTTTGTTCCAGGTTCTCCTTCTCTGCATGAGGGGATGGAGAGGGCGGGTTGCTGATTTAATAAAGCGGCCTTGCTGTGGATGTGCTGTGTCTTGCAACACTGCTTATCCAGGGCAGTGGACAAGATGCAGAGATGACCCGTCACCCAGGAGGTGCCAAGATAAGAGGGAGGGAAGAGGGTGGAGGGGAGTGGAGTATGATAGGGATGGAATGGGTGGGAGTGGTTTTTATGCCTTTGTTTTTTGGCTACCTCCCTTATAATGGAGAAAAAGCCTTTGGTATATGTATGTATGTATCACAACTAACACCACAGCTGGACGAAAGAAAGAGCTGAGTAAGCAAAACAATATATTTCGATTGCTAACTGCAACCCTCTTCAGTAGGTACTACTGAAGAGGATTGCAGTTCAACTGAAATATATAGTTTCGCTTACTCAACTCTTTTTTTCGTCTGACTATGGTGTTAGTTGTGTTTTACAAACGTGTTACTACATTTCTCGCCAGTGGTATATATGTACGTATTGTGCCAACTTTGTCATTGCTCTTTGGATTCTAATTTCTTTATATTCTTTTTTTGTGCTGAGTATGTACGAGTGTCTGGGTAATATAATGCCATTTGTTAGTGATAGTGATCATGGCACCCTCTGGCTAGCCTAGTGTTTACTTGGTATTGATGGCAATATCATGAAGATAAAGCACATGTAGCACTGAACAGCAGCAAGAGATACAAGCAAACTCAGGAAAATTTATGAAAATATTTTCCCTCAAATTTATCTTCAGATAAAATAAAAACTAAAGGCAAGGCAGGATTTCATTAACAACATGGTACCTGCTAGCTGAAGATAGTTAAAAAGAAATACACATGTGTTCCCTGTCTCGCTTAGATTATGGTTGTTTCCTGAAGATGAATTTATTACAAATTAAAGTTTTATTGCTGCCACAAGGAAATTAATTTAAATGCACTATAAAAACAAGTTCCACTCAGAAAGTATTGCTCGCTGGCCAATTTTCCAATCATCTTAGAATTTTCGTTACGAAGCACAGACTGATTACTTTTTATGTTTGCCCCATTCTTTGTTACTGCAAATATCACATATACTTCACTGACAGTGTGCAGAAATAAATTTTCAATGTAGATATAGCACAATGTCAACAAACATTTCAACATTTGGCTGTCCAGGGCATGTCGTTTCTGAATAAGTTATAACATCACACTTCCATTGCAAAGCAACAATGTTCAAACTATTGCATCAAAACATTCCAGTAAACTAAGCTGTCATTGGTACCAATGCAGAAGAGACCTGAAAAAGAACAGCTTCCCACACAGAGTGATAGATATATGGAATAAGTTGAACAAAAAAATTGTGTGTGCAAACACAATACAAGAATTCAAGAACAGACTTGATCTTGTGAGATACAAAAACGGGTCACCATGAACATAGCTCCCCTTCCCGTAAAATACAACTATGTAAATATGTACATGTCAAATGTGCCATATATGTGTGTGTGTGTGTGTGTGTGTGTGTGTGTGTGTATTTACCTAGTTTACCTAGTTGTAATATACGGGAGGGGAGCTATGCTCGTGGTGACCCGTCTTTGTATCTCTCCGCATCAAGTTTTATCTTAAAATCTTGTATAGTGTTAGTACATACTGTTTTGTTGTCTAATTTGTTCCATGTATTTATCGCTCTGTGTGGGAAACTGTTCCTTTTCAAGTTTTTTCTATAACTATCCTTTTTCAATTTTTTTCCGTGTCCTCTTGTTTTACCGTTGTCCCACATTAATAGGTCGTTCCTATCTAAAACTTCCATTCCTTTCATTATTCTGTAGATAGTTAGCAAATCTCCTCTTTCTCTTCTTTGTTCCAGAGTTGGTAGGTTCAATTTGGATAGTCTTTGCTCATATGTTAGTTCGGCGAGTGTCAGTGCTAGTTTTGTTGTTGCTCTTTGTAATCTTTCTAGTTTCTTAATATTCTTTTTGGTACTGGGTGTCCAAAGTGATGCTGCGTACTCGAGTTTTGGTCTTATTAGTGTAGTAAGTATTTTCCTTATCATTTCTTCGTCCATATAGGTAAATGCCACTTTGATTGCTCTCAATAAGTTGTAGGTTTCTCTGAACATCTTGTTTATATGCTTATCTGGTTTCATGTCCTTTCCAATCATCACTCCAAGATCTTTTTCATAGTTAGTTTTATTTATTTTTTCTTCCCCAATTCTGTAATCTTTTGATATTCTATTTTTACTCTTTCCAAATTCCATTATGCTGCATTTCTTAATATTTAATTTTCCCATTTTTGAGTCCAATTCCATATTGTGTCCAGATCTTGTTGCAATGAGTTGCAGTCCTCTTCCGTTTTTACCTTCTTAAGTAATTTTGCATCATCTGCAAAAAAATTTATATAGCACTCCACGCCTTCATTCATGTCATTAACGTATGCAGCGAACATGATCGGTGCCAGTACTGATCCTTGCAGGACCCCGCTTTTTACTTCTTCCCAGTTGGAGAATTTTTCTCTAATTACAACTCTCATTTTCCTCCCAATCAGAAAGTCTTTCATCCATTCCAATAATTTTCCTCTGATGCCACCTTTTGACTCTATCTTATTTATTAGTTTCCTATGAGGTACCTTATCGAATGCCTTTTGTGTGTGTGTGTGTGTGTGTGTGTGTGTGTGTGTGTGTGTGTGTGTGTGTGTGTGTGTGTGTGTGTGTGTGCATGTATGCTTGTTTTTGTATTTACCTAATTGTAGTACTGTATACAGGAAGAGAAATGCTTGTTGGGTTCCATCTCCTACTCTCCAATTTATTACACCTAGCCTCAAATCAATGTATATTTACCTAGTTGTGTGCACGCGCGTGTGTGTGTGTGTGTGTACACGCCATGTCTGTGAACATGCTGTGTCTGTGTATGTGCTGTACCTATGTACATGGCATGTCTGCGTACATGGCGTGTCTGTGTACATGGCGTGTCTGTGTACATGACGTGTCTGTGTACATGACGTGTCTGTGTACATGCCATGTCTGTGTACATGCCATGTCTGTGTACGTGCTGTATCTGTTTGTGTGTATTTACTTACCTAGCTGTATTATACGGGAAGGGAGCTATGCTCGTAGTGACCCGTCTTTGTATCTCTCAACATCTAGTTTATTCTTACATTCTTGTATGATTTTTGCACATACTATTATTTTGTCCAATTTGTTCCAGACGTCCACCATTCTGTGTGGAAAACTATTTTTTTTTTTTCCAGATCTCTTCCATAACTATCCTTTTTTGAGTTTCTTTTCATGTCCTTTTTCTTTTCTTTTATCACACTTTAATAAATCTTCTCTGTCAAGAACTTCCATACCTTTCATGATTATGTAAATGGCCAGTAGATCTCCTCTTTCTCTTCTTTGTTCCAGGGTTGGTAGTTCGTTTGGACAATCTTTGTTCATATGTCAATTTTGAAGGTGTTTGTGCCATCTTTGTCATTGCTCTTTAGATTCTTTCTAATTTGTGTGTGCGTGTGTTTGTGTTTGTGTATGTGTATGTGTGTGTGTGTGTGTGTACGTGTGTGTACATGCCTCCCATGTGCGCAGTCCCAAGGGGCTGGTAGCTGGTTTTCAGAACAATTATGAGTGAATATGCACAAAAGTAAGCAATGAAATACACAGGAAACAGTGATGGCAGCCAGTATCCAAGTGTAAAGTATGAGAAACTTTAGGAAATAGAGAGTTTAAAGTACCTTGGGTTGTTTGCATCAGTGAATCGAAGAGTGGATACGAGTGTGAATTATAGAGTAAAAGAAGCAAGCAAATGTCTGGGTGGAACAAAAGATGTTATGAGCAGTCAATCAAACCATTCTCCCTAGTCTCTTGCAGAAGACCTGCGGCCTTCAGTATCACGTTCCGAGAAATAGGTATTTAGGCGCAAGTGCAAAGAAAAAGGTTGCATGAGCGACTAGGCCCATGGTGCAGTACAGAGTGGTAACAGGGAACACAGAATATGAGAGGAGGAAGAAACACAGAATATGAGAGGAGGAAGAAAACATAATTTTCTTTTCAAACGAGACCTTTACGAAGTTTATGTGCTACAAGAATAGAATGGAATATAGAGGTAAGACAGAAAATCAGGGATGGGAGGGGGGATATTGGATTATGTATTACAGTGGTTTGGGCATGTGAAAAGAATGAACGAGAAAAGACAAACAAAGAAAATGTGAAAAGCAGAAGAGGATGATGTAAGTTTATGAGGAAGAGAGAAAATGAGATAGATGGATGGGGTGAAGGGGTGGCTTTGGATAGCTATGGAATGTCTGTTGAGCAGGGCCGAGAGTACAAACAACAGGAGTGAACGGAAGATTGTGAATTGAAGGGATAATATAGCCCAAAAGATTTTTTCTCTCTCACTTTTTTTTTTCCCCAATGGATGAGAGGGGTTGCCACACAAAGAAGTGGTATGTGTACACCAGTTTCAGCTGTTAGGCCACGTTTCAGAAGAGCTGTGCCTTGCTGCATTGTTTTTGGCCCAAGCAGTGTGGCAGAAGACATGGTGATCCTGTGCAGTATCATCAAGAAGCTGAGATGGTAGAAGTGCGTTTGTTTATGTGTGATCTGTTTTTTGTTTACGTGTGGTCTGAATTGGCTACCCCCCTCATGTGGTGAAAAATGGGCTTTTGATTTATACACACACACACAAAAACACACACACACACACACACACACACACACACAAAACAAAAGAATATTAACATCCTTTAAATGATGAACATGCCAATAAAAATAATAATAAATTTCCTTGTTTTTACTTTATTTTCTCTTTTTCTAACGATTGAGCGGGGATATGCTTATCAATCAGATACTAAAAATACCTTTTTATGTGTCTTCCTTTTTGTATAGCGTCCTTGTGAAGAACGAATTTATGTTCTATATCTAAAACTACTCTTTACAATACACTATAAGCTTAAATTTGATTTCCTGAGCTTTCATAAAGCTCTTCATATATCTTTCTTCTTTCATGCCTATACACTGCTGTCAAATCTTCATCTTTCCGTTTCTTGAACGACTACTGTCGATGCTAGTCATCCTTGCATGTTTGTGCATTGCCTGAAACATATGAATTTTTTTTTTAAATACAAAATAGTAGTCTCCATTTTCATCCTATTCATAACCTTATTCATTACTGACAATTCATTATAAAATCCTTCCAGCTTCACTGTCTGGAAAACCCACAATCCCGCGATGGCTACCAACAGTCCTCAGAACTTTACACATGTGTGTAAAATTAAGGTGATGAGATGTGCAAGGGGATAGGATGGCAGTGAGTTGGAAGTACAGCGAGACCTCTAATTAACGGACGTTAATTAGCTGTGTTTGCGGTGTTTTTGCTGTGTTTTCGGTGTTTTTGGTGCTGTTCTTTAGTGCGTGCAATCACTACACCACCCAAAAACCACTCCAAAACACCGAAAACACCACAAACGCGGCTAGTTAATGTCCATTAATGAGAGGTCTCACTGTAAGTTTTAAAGGAGAAAGGCTACAGGAAGTGGTTAGCTTTGGATATTTGGGGGCAGGAAAGGGGGAGTGGAGGTGGAAGTAAATTGTAGATTGAGAGAAGAAAGTAAATGCCGTGGGGGATTAAAAAGTGTCATGAGAAATACGCATTTGGAAATGGATGCAAAGGGGCGGTTGTGCCAATAGCACTGTATGGGGCAGAGACATGGAATTGTTAAGACAGGCCATGAGGAAAAGCTTAAATGGGTTTGAGATGAAATGTCCGAGAAGACAACCCGGCATTTAATTGTAATTGGATAGGATAGTGGTACCAGTAGTGTTAGTTCATCTTCTGCCCTGTTTTCTTAACTGGAGCTTAGTTTAGTAAATGCAAACAGCCTCATTAGGGCCAGTAAACCTGCTGTTGTTTGTTCTTCCTTTGTGAAGTATGGTAGGGGTTACAAGGTTTGACAGAGTGAGAAATGAGGAGGTGAGGAGGAGAGCTGTGATAGAAAAGGAGATGGCAGGTAGGGCTAATGAGAAAGTATTGGGATGGTTTAGACACATGGAAAGAATGAGTGAAGAAAGATTAGTAAAACAGGAGTGAAAAGCAGAGGTTAAGGGAGTGAATTTGAGGGGATGACCAAGGATGAGATGGATGGATGGGGTGAAAAGGGGCATTGAGCATGAGGGGAACGTCTGTTGAGCAAGGGAGAGAGAAGGCAGGAGATAAGGGTGAGTGAAGAATGGCTGTGTATACATGGTACTGTGATGCAAGGAGGGGGTGGGGGGTGGCAGTGGGGCAGGGGGTAGGGAATAATTACGGAAGAATGATATTTTGACGCACCACAAAGGGATTTCTCCCTGTCTTCTCCTTTTTCTACACAAGGGAACAAAGAGGGGGTTGTCGATTAAGTGAAGAGGCCTTGCTGTGGATGTGCTGTCTTGTTGCATGGCTTCTGACTCAGGGCAGTGGGCGGGATAGAGGGATGATCCGTTATCCACGAGGAGCTAAGAGGAGAGGGAGGAAAGGGTGGCCGATGGGAGTGGAATGGGTGAGAGTTAAACGAGTAGGACTGGGTACTTGTCTTTTGACTTGGCTACCTCCCTAGTAAAGGCAGAAAAGCCATTGGTATATACAGTACTACCTCTCATTAACGGACTAAAAGGGGGGTAACGGTGTCCGTTGATGTGAATAATCCGTTGATTTGGAGTGGTTTTTGGGTGGCATAGTGATTGCACAGCACTGAACAACAGCACCAAAAACATAGCGAAAACACCACAAACACAGCTAATTAACGTCTGTTAACGAGGGGTAGTACTGTAGATAGATATGGTGCAACTGACTTTATGAACTGTTTCTTTACAGATTTGCAAAATACAACCCTGCAGGCTATGGAGTGATAAATCTACTTGTAAAATTATCAAAAGGCAAAGACTAGTTATTTCAGTACCAGCCTGTAAATAACATCATCAACTTTTCCTGATAACATTCCTTGCTGCACTGTTTCAGACTCTGGCAGTGGGCACAGGTGGTAGGGATGACCTTTCTTCCAGAAGAAGCTACGACAAAAGTGAAACAAGTTGGATTGGGTGAAAGGTGGGTGCATGCCTCGACAGACTACCTCCTTTGTAAGGGGGAAGAGGACTTTTGGTATACAAATCAGGGCCCTGACAAGGGGAGGGGCAGGGGCAATGCCCCAGGGTGGCACATTTTTTTTTTTTGGGGGGGGGGCACCACTTTTGGTGAAAAGAAGGTAAAGCAAATTCCCCCCTAATGTACTTTTAATGCAGGATTTATTTATCATGAGTTGTGTGTACGAATGATGTGTGTATAAACGTTGTTTTGTGGATGAATGTTACATGTGAATCGTGCTAGTGACCATCAGATGTGGAAGGTGGTGGTAGTGGTGGTGTGTGTGTGTGTGTGTGTGTTGGTGGTGGTGGTGGGGGGTCACTTTTTGACTCGGCCTGGGGCGGCACTTACCCATGTCGGGGCCCTGATACAAATAGGTGAGGAGTGTACCCAGGGAGGCATGCAGCTCTGACCAAAGCCGTCACCTTTGCCCTATGTGCTTAGACTTTTGGGGCAGATAACATTCACTGCTGGGAATCGGAGAGGAGTGTGGGATTCAAACCCACAACCAAGGAAACGCGAGACCAGCACTGTCCCAATTATGCCACCAGCGTACATACAAATATGTTGGTACTAATTTCATCCTCACCTTGTTTTATCGTTCTGCTTCCTCCTCTTCCTTCTTGCAGTATATTTCTTCTTCATTCTGCATTAGAGCAGCCTCTTTTTCATCTATCTCTTCAAATGATGACCCAGTATTTGCGTCACTATCTTCTCCTGTGGCCTGCTCGCTAGCTACAGTTTGTGGTGTTCCCTCAGTACCGCCTGTTGCACCATTTGTTTCAGGGGCTGCTATGCGTATGCAGATAGGAAAGACGGAAGAATTTACATATTAGTGCAATAATCTTAAGATACATACCATAATCAGTTGTTTTATCTATACAAAATTATCGCTAGGTGTTAGCAATGTGATGATTATAATGAAAGCGGGAAAATTTATGATTAAAATGTGATCTTCAGCATTCCAGAAAAAAAATTTAAAAGAGAATTTGCCTGGCACCTGATACCACTTGCCCCCAGATGCAATCACAACACAGTAGACACAGAACACATTTCTTTACACTGCCCTACATTTACTTCAGAAAACTCCACAAAATCTTTTCACTAAGTGATCTCAGTGCTATTTCAGTAGCTGAAACCAGATTCCTCAGTGCTGCAGGTCTAAAGCACAAGGTTTGGGGTAATGGATCAACTGACAGATTTAGAAGAAGAAGAAAAAGAAAAAAGTCTTTTTACAAAAAATAAAAGAAAAAAATTGTAAGATGGCAATCTTCTAATACTATGATCATTACAATTTCAATTATCATATAAGAATGGGTAAACGAATCCATTTACAATATTCTACAACCTTTTGCCATGAATTTACATTTTCAAATACAAGTTAAAATACATACTAGGTTACTATCATTTACTTTTGTAATAACATGTTATAGATCTGATGACAGATACCTGCAAACGATGGTTGTGCGAGATAAATATTTAGAGAGAATCACCTCCCTATTGTATGTCTTCAAAACCCGTCGACACCCTAAACTGAATCAGCTACACAAGCTTGCACTGTCTTTATTATTATCAAGATCTCTATAAACTTCTATTTTTCCTACAATTGGTGACTCCTCCCCATTTCTTCCTCTTCTTTTTACAGGAAACAATGACAGGTATCTACAAGTGGTAGTCCTCCAATACAGATGTCAGAGAAAATCATCTTCTTACTGCTTGTCTCCAAGACCCACCAAACTCCTCACCTCTACCATGAGGTGCAGCCCTGAGGAGCTGGCACTTGGTTCCTGCACTACTACTACTACTTTTTTTTTCTAAATGACCTCCATCCTCATGGAACTGCGTGGTGAAAGCAGTCAGGATCTGTCTCCCACAGACACTGTTCATTGGCCCCTCTCTCGCCAATGACTATGGTTGACTACCCTTTTGTATTCACATTAATGAAGCCTTATACAGAAGTTCATTTATCTTACTATCTACTACAGTCTGCTCAAAATAGAGGTTTTGTACATGTGCTGATTTGGGCGGTGGGGACCTCTCACGTATAATACTAATCTTAAGGAGCTGCTGCTGCCGCCGCCTCACAAGTAGACATATAAACAGACCCATACTAATACACCCCAAACAACAGTCCAACACACCTCAAAAAAATCTATGTGAGGTTCTGACATATATACAAACATATCAAGTATGGGAGTGATGGTGAAAGGAAGTGCCTTTGTGACCTCCTCCTCCTGGTGTGATGGGGCGTTTTGTAGCAGCCTGTTGACCTTGCCCAACTATACTTAAGGCAAATAACTGAGTTTCTAGAACAGCAACATAATGTGCAGTACTCCAATTGACCGATACCGACCCAGTGAATCGTAGAAATTCAAACGAGGGTACGGTTATCCACCAAAATCAGTGATAATCTGAAAGACCTGAATCTTTTTTGCAATTATAGTCAATGAGGCGGCAGACAGATTGAACATACAGTGCCTGTGATCAGAAGCAGAAAAGAAAGAAAGAAAAAAAAAAAAAAATGTTAAGCCAAGACCTTGTAACCTGTGTGAAGTGCCATGTGTTTGGTACAACTTTCCTTCCTCCTCTTGTCCAGAATTACCTCAGTGACTAACAAAATGAAGGAAGTGACTAAGGCAGTGACGTGATAGACATAACAGAAGCATGGCAAAATATCCCTAAAGAGTGCAACATTGTAAACTTTGTGTTATTTCACCATCTGGGCAAATCACAGGGGTGGGGAAATAGTTTTGTCTTCTTGTGCTCATCTGAGTCCATCATATCATAATGTTGACATTTCCGAGGGAGTTGAAACCTTGTGGGCAAGGTTAAATTCCTGTATACTGCATCTGTCATCACATATGTGGTGTATTTTTACCTAGTTGTTTTTTGCGGGAGGAGAGCTATGCTTGTAGTGACCTGCTATTGTATCTTTCTGCATCCAGTTTTTTCTTAAAGTCATGTATAGTTTTAGCACTCACTGTTTCCTCATTCAGTTTGTTCCAGATATCTATCACTCTGTGTGGGAAGCTATTCTTTTCCAGATCTCTTCTGTAACTGTCTTTCTTAAGTTTCTTCTCGTGTCCTCTTGTATTTCTTCTGTCCCATTTTAGTAGGTCATCCCTATCAAGAATTTCCATCCCTTTCATAATTCTGTAAATGGTTAGCAAATCACCTCTTTCTCCTCTTTGTTCCAGGGTTGGTACATACATATACCAATGGCTTTTTCCCCTTACAGTGGGGGTAGCCAAAAAGAAAAAGGCATAGAAATCACTCCCACCCATTTCATTTCCCATATATTCCACTCCCCTCCACCCTCCCTCCTATCTTGGCACCTCCTGGATGACAGGTCATCCCTGCATCCTGTCCACTGCCCTGGGTCAGAAGCAGTGTCGCAAGACACCACATCCACAGCCCTTCGGGCTGCATAATTTTTTTTTTTTTTTTTTTATACATACTTCCTCACCCCCATCCCACACCCACTCCCCCTCATGCATCGCAGCATCATCCATACACAACCCTTCTCCATTCACCTCATCCATCCATCTCATTCAAGGACACCCCCTCATATTCACTCCTTCCACACTTCTTTTACTAAATACATACATACAAATACCAAAGACTTTCTCCTCTTTACAAAGGAGGTAGTCCAAAAACAAAGGCATAAAATCCACGCCCACCCATTCATTAAAATACCCAAACCTTAGGGTTCTGGTCGGAAAACTCCTCCCAGACCCTCTTATGCCTTTGCTTCTTTTAGGAATGTTTATACACTAGCTAAATCTCACTCAGTATCAAATTTCCCTACCTATGAACAAACAACCTCAGATCTTATCATCACTGATATGGCCCAGCTGCACACCCCTCCCTGGCCTCTTCCCCCTCTTGGTTACAAAACACTCATCACCATTCTGTGAACACTGGCACCTAGCACCTCTATGCACATTATTAACTCAAAATAGAGTAATCCTAGAATTAGCACACACTGTATGTCATCAGTGTATCACTGTTAACTCAACAGATTACTTTATATATATATATATATATATATATATATATATATATATATTATATATATATATATATATATATATATATATATATATATATATATGTATACATAATATATATATACACACACACAAAAAGGTGGAAATTAAGTGGCCTTGCTGTGGATGTACTGTGTCTTGTTGCATTGCTTCTGACCCAGGACAGTGGGAGGAAGACAGGGATGACTGTCATCCACGAGGAGCTAAGACAAGAGGGAGGAAAGGGTGGTGGATAGGAGTGGAATGGGTGAGAGTGGGCGAGTGCTTTTTGACTTGGCTACCTCCCTTATAAGGGGGAAAAATCCCTTGGTATATAGATAGACCAAAAGGCCCTATCCTCCTCACAAACGGGGTGGTGGAGTCAAAGCATACACCCACATTTCATCCGTCACCATACTCATCCAACACCCATTTGTTGTCTCTTCTATATTTCCTCCTCGTGTTTGATCCTCAGATCTGCAACTCAAAATTGGAGTGAGGACTTTGATGGGGTCTGAAGGTGGGTGACAGGGAGATGGCTCTCTCTGACGTTATGCTTACAGAACTATTTCATGAAGGTATCTGTCACTGGTCCTAGGATGTATACTTGTCATTCAGTATGTTATCTCTATCACCAAAGAGAGTATACGGTTAAATGTTAAGAACCTACATCCAGTTGGATTACATGCAGTTAGTTCAGACAACACTAAAATCAGACCCTTTAGCAGACAAGACCTTATTTACAATACAATCAACTTGACAAACTCATCATGAAAATATGGTTTAAAACATAAACCCGTATGTAAACAAAGACAAAACAAAATTACCTACAACGTAAACCATACGAGCACAACATAAACCATAAGGGTACAAAGACGACAGTTATTCAATTGAAGTATGACCCCATCTGACCTGGTTCCAAGGGAGGAATTTCGGCTCCTTGGGAGAGGGAAGCCGAACTGTCTTCAGCTTGACTTTCTGAATTTTCTGAATCCTCTGCACCTGAATAAATCATATCAGCGATTGTAGATTTGTTTGCGTTAGTAGTGCTTAAATCCAAGACATATCCTTAAAAGTGTGATAGGAACTGCCACAGAGTATTATACCAATTTATAACTTATATACAAGTTTCTTCACTAGATGTACAAAAGTTTCTCCTGCATTCTACAAACAATGCGTGGTTCATCAATACATGTGAACCTATTCAAGGGAGAGAGGGGAAAAAAGATGGGAAAAAAAAAGACATGCAATTTTAACTAAAAATCAATCTAAGTTTTATAAAGGATTCTCTCCCAAGCATCAGCCACTAAGCATATTCTACAACTTCTGTTTATATATATATATTATATATACACATATACAATAATAATAACATACATACATATACCAAGGCTTTTTTATAATAACAATGATCAAATAAATCATGCTTGTAAAACAAACGTGTTTCTGTATCATGCAGACAATGCATCTTACCCCGTAAGCTTAAAAATAATGAGTTTGTCATGCAGATGAAATGCAGGAATATACAATTCCATTTCACCCTTGGCAAAAAAAGAATAGAAAAGAAAAAACTGCACCACACTACAATATACAAACATGCTTTTAATAAAATTTTACATGCCATGATTTTTTAAAAACAAAAATCCCCATTTTGGGTCAAAGAGTTGTATATTTTTTTATCATTACAAAAACAAAATTCAATCACACTGAAAAGTAAAAATTACATACCAATATGTGGACCATATTTTGAAGCATACAAGGCACATCCCAATCAGCACAAAATATTCAGAACAAAGTATATGATACATTTACACCATCCTGTACTTTGGGCACTTTGCCCCACATTTCTTTTAACCTCTTCAATACTAGTCAAATTCTCGTGTGAAGCATTGGATGCCTAATGCACGACCCATCACACTATTTGCATTATAAAATATAAAATCATTGCTAGACTGGGTGTTCGGGATAAATTTGATCATTTTTTATGTTATTTCAGAACTATTTGAAGGATTTAATAGCAGTAAAGTGAAGTGGATAGATGATTCTGTGTATTATTGATGGGTGTGAGAGCTAGAGAGCATGGACAACTGGAAAGCACCAGAATATTGAAAGAGAGTGACCTGCATCATGATGATTCACACCAGATTAAAAAATTAAAAAATCTTAGTTGCACCTCAGTGCTCCTTGAATACCGTGAAGGCCATGAGATATGAGCTGGAGAATTGCGACAGAGTTGTGGAAGCAGTGGCTAGCAGAAAAGATCATTGCAGGCATTTTGACTGTCTGCACAATGAAATTCATCGAGAAGCTGCAAAAAAAAATCTTAGTTGCACCTCAGTGCTCCTTGAATACCGTGAAGGCCATGAGATATGAGCTGGAGAATTGTGACAGAGATGTGGAAGCAGTGGCTAGCAGAAAAGATCATTGCAGGCATTCTGACTGCCTGCACAATGAAATTCATCGAGAAGCTGCAAAAAAAAAAAAAAAAAAAAATAAATAAATATATAAAAATAAAATAAAATAAATAAATAAAAAATAAATAAAAAAAAAGCAAGATCCAGGCAAGGCAATGTGGACCTTGGTGAGAGAGGGGTGTTGGAGTGGCGTCTATGAAGAAAGTGCTGAACAAGGATCTTCACTACTCATACAAGAGGGGCAAGGGCCACCTAGTCACCAACAAGGCCCAAGAGAGCCGCCTTACGAAAGCCAAAAAACTCCTCAACATGGTCAAACACCCAGTCAAGGTGGGGATGCTCTTGTTCTTCTCAGAGAAGAAGAACTTCTGCCAGGACCAGTTGCACGACTCGCAGAACAACAAGTGGGTAGCCTTCAGACTGCACAAAGTCCCACACTTCATGAAGACCAAGTTCCCTCAAACTGTGATGGTCTTTGGGTGCATTTCCAGTGAAGGCCACATCATGCCGCTCCACATCTTTGAAGCAGGACTCAGTTACTGTCCAATGTTGTCAAGTGCTGGGTGGAGAGGGTAGCTGCGGGAAGACCATATGTGTGGCAGCAGGACTCAGCTCCATGTCACACCTCCAGGAAAACCCAGAAGTGGCTATTTGATAACTTCTAAGACTTCACCAGTCCCAACATCTGGCCCCCCAACTCGCAATCCCATGAACTATTATGCATGGGCATGTGGAGTGCATGAGGAATAGGGAGTGCAGTTGAAAAAACACCAATTGTACTGCCTGCAACACCAAGGATGAGCTGATTTCTAGGATCAAACTAGTGTTCAGGCATCTCTCAAAGGACATCATGAAGGCCGCGTGCTGCAGGTTTAGGTCCGACCTAGAGGCCATGGTGGAGGCTCAGGGAAGATTCTTAGAGTGAGCTGTACTTGGCAAAAGATCCTCTAAGAGATACACTTTGAATTATACATAAATTTTTGGCCAAGATATGAATTTTCCCCAAAAAAGCGTCAAATTTATCCTGAACACCTTGTATAACTCATTCTCTTTCACTCTGAGTAGTAATAAATGCAGAAAATGTGATCAAACCAGTTTACAGATTTTTAGGTTTACTTAGCTACAGCTACAAAATATAATCAAGACACCAACACCGGCATCCTGGTATACCTACTCGCACCTCGTGGCCTGTGTAGGCATCATACTATGGAAGAGGTCAATATACTATGGACTCTAAAATAATATTTACCGACATTCTATGGATCGTATAGTACACAAAGTTCAATGAATTTTTAATGATTTCCCTCCTATCAACTTTGTACTTGATTAAGTTCCACATATGTTTTACTACTTTAAGTTATTGTGGCTTGTATGCTGTAAATATGGTATGTCCAAAAAGTTTATAAAATGTTGGCACATAAATGATACACAAACCTCGAATGATTGATGCTGACTCGTCCCATGAACGACTTGAGTTTTCAGTTCTGGTGTCATCATCATCGTCATCATCCTGACAGGATAAAGGAAGTATCTCGAATCAATCTCATTAACATAAAAGGTATTCTCATATTACAGTATAATCTGACTTATAAAGCAAAGATATTAACCATTCTAATTCATATTCCTACAATAATAATACATACATATACTAAAAGGCCTTTTTCCCCTTATAATAGGGGTGGCCCAACCAACACACACACAAACCCTCCTCCGATCACACCCATTTGTTGTCCCTTTCATCTTAGCTCTCCATGGATGAGAGGTCATCCCTATCCTCCACCCACTTCATTTGCTTGGTCTTCCTCTCAAGCTCACCCCATCCACTTGTGCTTTCCGCACACTGCCAGTCTTTCATTTCCTCCGTATGCCCAAATCACCTCATAGTACAACAGATTCATTTGCATACATAAAACTAATCAGAAAAATCTATTGGTATCTTGTATGTGAAACAATTAAGGAATTTACCTGATCCTCTTCATCAGCATCCTGAACCTCAGGGACATAGAAGTCACCCTGTCGAGCTAATGGTCCGACAAAGATGATCTCCTTTTTATCATTGTCATAGATCTCCAAGAATGGGTGAACACAGAGACTGCGGTGCTCTGGGATAACAAAATATAATATCATACCTCTGGTCACGTATACATCATAATTACTGTAGATATACATGCTGATGTATCATAATACATGTAAACATATATACATGTCATGATTAATCCCTTCTGTACAGAACTTCTCATTCTGCCTAATACCAGGATATTTTATTCATTTCTGTAGCAAAGGGGGTTATAGCTTACCTTAGTTACCCATCTTCCATGTCAGCACTTTTAATATAAAACCTCATTCTGGGGTACATTTTTACTAACCTACATATTCCCTGAGTGCTGGGTAGACTTTCATGATGGCCATGATAATTGAGACGGTGCTTCTGAAGGGGAATCGTGTTTGCACAGCATGCTCAATGGCTGGGAATGTAATGAACTTGTATCCATTTTCTTCCAAGACCTTAATATGTGCTTCACTGGGGCTGCGGCCATCCTCGGCAATTATAATGCCGACAATATATCTCAGCTGACTACTGTCCTTCTGTTTTAGCCAGACAATTAGATATAAATAATTTATCCAGTATTAAGTTAAAAAAAAAATACAATTATAAACAAATACAAATGTGTGTTTATGTTTGCATAAATGCGTTTATTTAATTGTAGTGTACAAGAAAGAAGCTATGGTTATGGGTTTCCATTTATTTTTCTCAAACATCATACCTAATTTAAGTTTAATGTTTTAGCTTGGGCTGCGTCATTTTCTAAACTATTTCAGGAACTGACGCATTTGCACAAAAAACTATTTCCTGTCAGCCTTCAAACACATGGTCTTCTTCAATCTGTTCCCATGACCTCATGATGTCCTCACATTCCAAATCACGAAAGATTTTCTGTCAGTTTTTCCCATTTTCTTCAATGTCCTGAACTTTATGATCAAGCCATCTCTTCCTCTTCTTTCTTTAGATGATGGCACACCAATGCTTCTAGTCTCTCATCATATGGATCATCTACAAAACTGAGAGCCAATTTGTTCCCTGTCCTTTGTATTCTTTCAAAATCAAGAAACTTTGTTTGGATAAGTATTGGAAGATGGGGGGGGGGAATGCACGTCTCTGGAAGTGTCTTCATTAGGTGAACAATGCCACTCGACCAGTTCTAACTTGTCTTTAGAGTTGGTATTATGATCTGCTGGTTGCTTGACTGTTCATCTACTTGTCATTTACTTCATTTAGCGACTGTGCTTGTTCTTTGGCTCCTCCCCCTCCTGGTTGGTACAGTCATACAACTGGGAACTGCTGCAGTTTCCTGAGAGTTGGTGTATTACCATTGGCTGGATCACATACCTATCCAAGATAAGTAGTTGGTTTCTCTATTGTGCTGGCTTTAGTTAATTGTATTTCCCTAACTGTAGTATGCAGGAAGAGAGCTATGTTTATGGAGTCCTGTCTCTTTATGATCAATTATCATAATCTATTTTAAATTTATGTATGATTCTAATTAGTAGTATATCGCCTAGGGTATTCCAGTTTATCCATCTTAATGAAAATGTGTTTGAGTGTGATTCACCATGGCCTTGGATCACATGTCAGATTCATGATTGACAGCTATTACCCTCCAAGATGAGATCTGAGAGATTACATATAGCCTAATCTATACGTAATGCTGCATTTTACCTAGTTGTACCTAGTTGCATTTTACGGAGCTAGAGCTATGCTCGTTTTGACCCGTTTTTGTATCTCTCCACATCCAGTTTGCATTTGAATTTGTGTATAGTTCTGGCATTAACTGTTTCAATGTTCAGTTTGTTCCAGACATCAATCACTCTGTGTGGGAAACTTCTTTTTCAGATCTCTTCTGTAGCTGTCTTTCTTTAGTTTCTCTGTGTGTCCTCATGTTTCTCTGTGTGTGTATTTACCTAACTGTAGTATACAGGAATGAAGCAACATTCATTGGGTCTTGTCTCCTATTCTCTAATTTTCTAACATACCTAGACTCAAATTCATGTACAGTTCCAACATAATCTATATCTTTGATTTCCAATTATCATATTTAGATTTGAACTCGTGTATTGTTTGAGCTTAGGCTATATCACCTAAGCTATTCCACATATTTATGCATCTATATGAAAAACTGTATTTCTTCATAGCCTCTCGACACATGGTCTTTCTTAATTTATTTCCATGACCTCTTAAAGCCCTCCCACCTTTAATCAGGAGATCTCTTCTACCAATGCAATCTATCCCCTTTAGTGACCCGAACACTGTAATCATGTCATATCTTTCTCTTCAATCTTTCAAAGTTGGTAGACCCAGTATTCTTAGTCTTTCCTTATATGGTTTATCTGCCAGGCTGCAGACAAATTTGGTTGCTACCCTTTGTATTCTATCAATCTTGCTTATATCCTTCACTCTGTGTGGGGACCATACTAATGACACATATTCCAGTCTTCAACTTATCAGGGTTTCAATGAGTTTTTTCCATCATCTCTTCGTCCATATAATGGAATGCCACTTTAATCTTCTGCAGTACTCCATATGTCTCTCCCACAATCCTGCTGATATGTCTGTCAGATGACAGGTTGTCTTTTATCAACACTCCCACGTCTTTCTCCTCTTTAGCTTTTGTATCGTGTTTACTTCCCAAGGAATAGTTAAAGGATGGCTTTTTGCCGCTATTGCCCATTTCCAGTACTTTGCATTTTTTGGTACTGAACTTCATAAATGTGTGTGTGTATGTGTGTGCATGTGTATTTGTAACATGTTTGCTTCCCAAGGAATAGTTAAAGGATGGCTTTTAGCTACTATTGCCCATTTCCAGTACTTTGCATTTTTTGGTACTGAACTTCATAGATGTGTGTGTGTGTGTGTGCATGTGTATTAACCAACTCTCCAATTTATTATATCTAGCTTCAATTTCATGGTCTATATCCTTAGTTTTCAATGATCATACAGTGAAACCTATCATTAACGGATGTTAATTAGCTGTGCTTGCGGTGTTTTTGCTGTGTTTTCAGTGTTTTGGGTGCTGTTGTTTAGTGCGTGCAATCACTATCCCACCCAAAAACCACTCCAAAACAATGCAAACACAGTGAAAACACCACAAACACAGCTAATTAACGTCCATTAATGAGAAGTCTCACTGTATTTAGATCAGAATTCATGTGTTCTTCCTGACTGGGCTGTATCAATGAGTGTGTGTGGCAAACCACACAAACTCACACACAGAATCACCCACCAAACGGGCTCACCTTAAAAGCCAGTGGGAATCTTTTTTCCAAATTTATAACAACAACAACAACTGAAGCTATTCCAAGTATATTTCTATATGGAAAACTGTATTTGTGTGTATGTGTTTAACATACACAAACATGCTACCTTTTTAGGATCATCATAATATACTCCAATGGTGCGATACTCTGGAAGAAGTGTGTGGACCTCTGTAAATAGTTGCCCAGAACCACTATAAGGGCCTTTGTTATACTTGTAAGCAATCTTGACTTCCCCAATTTCTGGTCTGCAAAGATATGTTTTTATGCACACAGGGGAACGTAAGTTATAGACACACTTTTCAACAAGAACCCACTGTGTTGGATAAGAAGAAATGAAATAGATGATATCCATATATTTTGATCACAGACTGTGATCCTCTTCAGTGGAATACAGAGTAGTGGAGCAAAAGGCATGTCTTATATACAGAGAAAGAGGAAGGAACATGGGCAGGGCTCAAGTGGCGTCTAATGCTTTGCGGGGCAAATCACCCGCCTTCACCAAATATGGTAATAATTTATTGACTGCCCAGGTAGTAATACAGTCTGGGGACTAACACTTGTCCAACACAGTGGGTTCTTGTTGAATTTTATGAATGTATTACATAACTTTGTAGTTATAGACATACAACATAGAAATTCTCACTATTTACGTATGTATTCACCTAATTATATTTACTTACTGTATATGATGACATGCAAAACCTTTAAATATACAAGACTTCTCCCTACATCAACATAAGAGTACAGACTTTTTTTTTTACTATATGCTCAATATTTATTGAAATAGCTTCATTAAAAAAAATCTTATGCAACACAACTATGATACATGAAAACAGATTATTTCAATAACAATACTGTTGTAACAAAGAAAATAAAGGCAAAGCAGTTATAGTTTTCTTCCTTATAATAACATTTTGAGTAAATTTGGTAAATCTCCAGAAGTCCATAGAAAATTAGATATTAATTTTGTAAATTATAATATATCAACGTAATACATGTTTTTATTGGTGGAAACCAACAATAAAAAAAAAGTTACTAAAAGCGATACACTAGTAACAACTTTAACATCAGCGAGCTTCAAGATGCAATGTTTGTTGTCAAAGACGAACTAATGGAAATCTAATGAATTGTTCTAGTCTAGCCTATCCTAATCTCTTATGGGGTATGCATTTAGCATTCCTAGAGATCATCAGACTAGACTAGACCAATTTATTAGACTTCCGTTAGTTTGTCTTCCACAACAAGCAAAAATAGATATGGCATCTTGAAGATTATCGATGTCTGAGTTATTGCTAGAATATTTCTTAGCAAGTTTTTTATATTACTAACTTCTGTCTAGAAAAACATATTATGTTGATGCATTTTAATTTACATGATATAATTTTTTTATCAGTACATCACTTACGTGTGTACTTCTGGAGTAATACCTTAAATTCTTCTACTATTATCAATGTGTATTCATTATTATATTATCGTGATAATCCTCGTCCAACAAAAAGAGAAAAAAATTAATAAAATAAAATGATGATAATAATAATGTTTAGAAAATGACATACGATAAAATAAGAATGGTAAATTAAAAGAACAGCGAGTTGGAGAGCTAAAAGGTCCGATACATAGGGAGAGGCTCCAACTCCATTGTCACACTGAACTGGATGAGGCTTGATCAGATAGTGATCAAATTGGATGCTGATTAGTTCAGATCTGATCAAGCATAACATGGCATATTCTTTGTTTACAAAGTGACAGTGAAGTAGTCATCTTAAGTGATAAGCAGTGTTATAATAATAATTGATCAACAGTGATACAATGTACAAGAAAAGTGAACTACTATCATTATCATACTATGAACTATCACTATCAAGCATAGTCTACGCTTGATAGAAATCAAGATTTAAGATGCAAGATTTTACCTATTAAATAAGACTTGCTTTAATCTATGGAGTATAACTAAAGCCTGTCTGTTATACCTTAATCATGTTTATGCACTGTTATGCACTGTTCTTACAACAAATTAATTTGTGTTAAGAATCTTCAATCTCCACAAACATATGATATGATCCAATATAAAAAGTATTTAACTAAAAACAGATTCTACACATACGACAGACAATAACTGGAATTATGAATTTGTACAACCAACTACATATAATTTTCTCTTCAAATTCATACATTTATCAAAATGATATATTCTACGTAAAACAAATTTCATAAAAAATTACAAGAAGTCATTTTTATCCAAACAAGTACTGCACTGCACTGTCAAACTTACTTGCATGTTCTGACAACAACTGGAGTAAATAATCCAGCCTGGATTAACAACAGCCCAATGGTAACGAGTACCACTGCAAGAAGGGCTATAAGCCCATAAACAAGTGCCGTGTCCATGTCCATAATGACTAATGTTTATGAAAATCTGTCCTGCATAAGTTCTGTTAGCCGGTAACTATTGGATACACAATTGCTGGACCTGTTCGGAAATGTAAACAAACAAATATAATACGTAACAAATGGAACTAAATTCTTTACTTTCTTCATTTTACGGTAACAACAATAATTACAAACCAAGCAAGCAGCCATACAGAGAAGAAAATATATAATCATAAAATATATATGTTTGTAATAGACTTAATTCAAATAAAATGAAAGCAAAATCAGCCTTGTAGAGACATATGCTGTACAAAAACCTCTTCCATTTTTTTCCTATGAACAGTAAAATTACACCAACCTCTACCATGTCACCATCATCAATTAGGGGCATACACCAGGGGTCGCGTTGCTTCACTTGCACGACGGCATCAGTCCCCACGGTCTTTCCGAGCAAACTCACATGCAGACACCCTTCTCACTCCAAACTGTCGACATATTCGATTAACTTTCCCAAAACTTGAATTATGTAGACATCTCCTTCGTCTCCTCCATTGAGATACGGTTTTTTTTTTTTTTTTTTTGTGGACACAACCCTCTGAGCAGGGCATTAGGGAAAGGTGGCACATGCCCATAGAGCCGGAATTGACAGTCGTCAATTATGCTGTCAACTGGCCTGGACTGAATCTCGTGGTTCACTTATAGATACTTACAGAAGTCTTCTGGTTCAGTTTCTGGTTTAATACGAAATCATTCCAACAGTGCCGTTGAAAGAAAAGAAAAAAATGTGCAAGACTTTTTATTTTCACCCTCCCTTTCGTAAAGGGGCTCTAGAAAAGGTCTAGATTGCAATGATTAATTTGTTAAACAAATATTTTTTTCAGATAATTCATAATATCTACAGAGAAATTGTATGTATTTGAATGTGAAATCGCAATTTGAAAAGTGTTTCGTACATCGATAGACCCGCCACTATGGACGCGCGTTTATGAATTCCCTTCACGAGGCGATCGGACCTAATAAAAGCAAGTGGGTGCTATTATAGCGTGAGGTCTACCACACTATATAGCGTGAGATCTACCTCCCGTTAGCACTATAGCGTGAGGTCTACCATTTTCATACATTCATTTTAGCGATAAACACATATTTTGTACATAGGTATCACTTAGATAGTTAGATTTCTAATTACATTCATATTAAAAGAAGAAAGGCAGAAATAAACATGTTATCATATATTCCCATACATTTATTCTGGCGATACAGACTTCGTACATCTTCTAAAAATGACACAAATAGGTTAAGTTAGGTTAGGTCAGGTCACGTGGACAGGTGACGTTTTTTTACGTATTTGGGCAGGTCACATGTTTGATGGTCAGGTGCGGGGAGCGTCCCGTAGGAACGCGGGTCACGTGGTCGACCTCAGGCTGCAGCTGGGCAGGCGACAGATGGCGCTAGACGCTACAGTAGCCCCAGCAAATGCACAGTCCCCTGTGATCCAATTTGCACTTCGGTTGCAAACTTGCAGTGGCAGCTTTAGCCCTAAATTGGGCCCTGACTTGGTTCTGATCTAGGGTGAACAGCTTAAGGCTTGATTCACACTATCGGTCCGGTCGCGCTCCACTCCCGTTCCGCTCTCGGTCCGGTCCAATATTGTCTCATTAATTTCAATGGAAGCATTCACACTGGCGCTCTCGCTCCAGTCTCGCTCCGGCTTCGCTCCGGTCACGGTTCCGTCAAAAGATATTTTTACTGGAGCGAGACCGGAGCGTGACTGGATCGTGAGCGCCAGTGTGAACTCAGTTGCCACGGTCCTGGTCCACTCCAGTCGAGATTCAGCCTTCATATAAGCAAGTAGTGTTACCTGCTGTCCTACCAAACCATGGGTAATCCAAAGGAAACACCACAATGGGATCATGAGAATGTTAGAAAAATTATAAAAATACGTTTTCTTTTTATTTATCACTGATACAATGACAATGCGTACAGCGAGGATATACATAAGCACCAACTGAATAAAATATAACCTACAAAACTTACTTTAATTTTGTGGATTCAGATGAAATGCTAATAGAATTAGTCAAAAGGTAAACCAGAGCTGTATGACCTGACTTCGCTGCACTACAGTGATAACGTGGCGAAAAGAAGAAGCTGCGTTGAAATAAGCAGGCAGCTGGGTTGTGAAGATAAGAAATTCCATACAATTGCCTAATGTCCACTGTGGAAATGCATTTCCTATCCTCACTAAACAATTTTCCTATACAATAATGTTTGCATACTTATCATATTGCCAAGGTACTGAGAGAAAAAAAAATACACATTATTAACCGAAGAAAGAAATTCCATATGTATAATATTTCTTTGTCGCGGCTCGTGCCGCTTAAATTCTTCTTATCGGCTTAAGAAACCTGCACAGCGAAGCTATAGCGATAATCCCATACCACACTCCTGGTCATATGGCCATTTCCCGAAGGTTGAGTGTGGTTTGAATTTTCCGCCAAAATCATCGGAAATTTAAAATTCCCGGCTCTGTGCAGGCATGCGCATTGTCGACCCCACCTCCCCCTCCCACTCCCCTCCCTTCTTACCCGGCTAGAAATGAAGGCTTCGCCTGTGGGAGGAGGGAGGGACCCTAAATCTGTGCAGGTTTCTTAAGCCGATAAGAAGAATTTAAGCGGCACGAGCCGCGACAAAGAAATATTATCGGCTGAAAGAAACCTGCACAGCGAAGCTATGCATGAGACGAGGACAGGTGGGAGGAGAGGTGAAGCCTGAATCAAACCGTTATTACGTGTGTCTTTCCTATGGGAGACTTATTAATTTTATCACTCAGTAGAGGGGAGAAAGAAACGTCAAGTACCCACGCCGAAGAATGTGACATGCACAACATTGCACTGTTCACACAATGCGTAAATTATACGAAATTTGTATCCTGTTCAACGGTTCCTGGCCCCTCCCCACTCCTCGGTCGCCCTTTGCCCCCTCCACTTTTTTGAGATGAGAGGGGTGGAGCCGTTTCCATGGCGACACATGGGACAGGGGCGACCGAGTGGTAGAGACACCGTGTCCCCAAGGGAGTCGTCGATGTCCAGTCCCTAGGTCCCGCACCCGCTCCACAGAGTGGGTGCGGAGAAACTCCAGCGACCGGCGTAGGGCCCCCGACCGAAGCCAGGGACGCAACAACCTGTGGAGTGCTGAGGGTATCGGCCCGGGCAGGTCACGCGGGAGAAGCAGTATGCTCCTGTCGACCTCCCGTACCAGCCGTCGGCGCCCCAAGCGGCTCAGTGGAAGGGCCGGGGTCGCGAAGTTGAGGCCCCCCCCCCCCGCCACCGAAGGAGGGAGGACGTGTGAGAGAAGCACGCTCTTTTGGCGCAGGGGAGCACCCGAAGGACGCTGACTGTGTCCCACTCAATCCCGAGCCAATAAAGTCTCTGTGTGGGAGCAAGGGCAGACCCGTCCCAGTCCACCCCGAACTCCACGTCCGCCAACACACTCAGAGCCACTGAGATGTCGGCCGATGCACCCTCCTCGGTGGGCAAATGCATCAACTAGCCGTCTAGGAACATGAGTGTGGAGACGCTTGCTTCCGTCCAACGTACGCCTACCACTCTCACTAGTTTCGTGAAGATCCTCGGGGTAAGCGAGAAACCGAAAGGGAGTATGCGAGGCCAAGTTCGTTTCCGAGCGACCTCGTCCGTGGGCGTTAGTCAAGAGGCTTCGTCCTGGGTGAAGACGTTCCCTGAGCGTCTCCCACGAAGACGGGCCTGGACCCTCGGTATGTATCCAACTCACCCCAAGTCTTCCCGCGGGAAGTTCTCGAAGCCCGTGGCGAGCGTCTTCATCCAATAGTGTGCTATGGCAATTTGTGACGTCTCATCACCCACAAGCGGACTTCTATATGTTTAATACCTAGGGACATCATGTGATTATACTGTGACGTCACCGGATTGATCATGGCGCCATAGGATCGTCTCGTGACGTCACAGGGACACAAATTGACGTCATAGGACTACATGGTGACGTCAATTTATCACAATGACGTCATCTTATCATACCGTGACATCACTGAGTCACAGTGAGCGTTGAAATAAATTTTGACATGGTAAAATTCTGTACCATCATGACTGTAGATTAAATTAAGTTGAATAGGAAAAGTCATGTTCATTTCGACCTAAGTCACAGTGAGCGTCGAAATTAATTTTAACATGGTAAAATTCTCGACCATCATGACTGTAGATTAAATTAAGTTGAATAGGAAAAGTCATGTTCATGTTGACCTGAGTCACAGTGGGCGTTGAATTAGTTTAACATGGTAAAATTCTTGACCATCATGACTACAGATTAGCTTAAGTTGAATAGGAAAAGTCATGGTCATTTCGACCTAAGTCACAGTGAGCGTCGAAATCAATTTTAACATGGTAAAATTCTCGACCATCATGACTGTAGATTAGCTCAAGTTGAATAGGAAAAGTCATGTCCATTTCCACCTGAGTCACGGTGAGCGTCGAAATTAATTTTAACATGGTAAAATTCTCGACCATCATGACTGTAGATTAGCTCAAGTTGAATAGGAAAAGTCATGGTCATTTCGACCTGAGTCACAGTGAGCGTTGAAATTAATTTCAACATGGTAAAGTTCTTGACCATCATGACTATAGATTAGCTTAAGTTGAATAGGAGAAGTCATGTCCATTTCGACCTGTTTTTTTTTTTTTCTCCAAGGTCAAGGCATTTTATTTATGTAATACCTAGCACTTTGCGCCAACTTAAACTGTACTATTTAAAACTGATTTTCCTCTTCTCATTACACTAAATGATTGTAGTTTCTTTGAACTAATTTATACTCATTTTAACTAACACTAGACTCCCTAAGTCTAAAGTTCTTTTGTGTTTTACTTGGGGGTGGAACATCAGGTAAGTCATCTTTAAACTCAAGCCAAGTGAAGTTGATAAGAGGTTGGCTGTGGCTCATGAGAAGGGCTGGGTGGTGTTTTTTTTTTTTTTTTTTTTTAAGAAACCTGGAAGGAGGGTGGTGCCGTGAGGCGTTAGAAGACCATTGAAGCTCGGAGGTATGGGGCTGCCGAGGCCTGATGATCCTCGGGGAGCCACCCTCC
This sequence comes from Oratosquilla oratoria, assembly GCF_046742065.1. Classification (NCBI taxonomy): domain Eukaryota; kingdom Metazoa; phylum Arthropoda; class Malacostraca; order Stomatopoda; family Squillidae; genus Oratosquilla; species Oratosquilla oratoria. The sequence goes on from NC_134784.1 coordinate 24,369,756, forward strand.
GTATCATAAGACACGTCCCCTTGTCCTCCAAGAGGCCCGGGTTCTTACCACGGACGACTTGAGGACGTATGGGGAACGGAGTACGAGTGGAAAAGGTCAAAGTCTACGCCTAGGGCCTGACAAAGAAAGTTATAAGGCGTTAAAGGACCATTATTGGTCGAAGGTATGGGGCTGCCGAGGCCTGATGACCCTCGGGGCGTCACCCTCCGTATCATAGGACACGTCCCCTTGTCCTCCGAGAGGCCCGGATTCTTACCACGTACGACTCGAAGACGTATGGGGAACGGATTACGAGTGGAAAAGGTCAAAGTCTACGCCTAGGGCCTCACAAAGGGAGCCATTAAGGCGTTAGAGGACCATTATTGGTCGGATGTATGGGGCTGCCGAGAGGCCTGATGACCCTCGGGGGCACCCCCTCCGTACCATAGGACACGTCCCCCTCTCTTCCGAGAGGCCCGGGTTCTTACCGCGGACGACCCGAAGACGTATGGGGAACGGATTACGATCGTATAAGGTCAAAGTCTACGCCTAGGGCCTGACGAAGCAAGCTATGAGGCTGTTAGAGGACCATTGATGACCGGAGGTTTGGGGCTGCCGAGAGGCCTGATGACCCTGGGGGGCGCCACACTCCGTACCATAAGACACGTCCCCCTGTCTTCAAAGAGGCCCGGGTTCTTACCACGGACGGCCTGGAGACGGGGACGTATTGCGATCGTATATGGTCAAAGTCTACGCCTAGGGCCTGATACAAACCGTGAGGCAATAGAGGACCGATGATGGTCAGAGGTATGGCGCTGCCGAGAGGCCTGATGACCCTGGGGGGCGCCACACTCCGTACCATAAGACACGTCCCCCCCGTCTTCAAAGAGGCCCGGGTTCTTACCACGGACGGCCTGGAGACGGGGACGTATTGCGATCGTATATGGTCAAAGTCTACGCCTAGGGCCTGAAACAAACCGTGAGGCAATAGAGGACCGATGATGGTCGGAGGTATGGCGCTGCCGAGAGGCCTGATGACCCTGGGGGGCGCCACCCTCCGTACCATAAGACACGTCCCCCTGTCTTCCGAGAGGCCCGGGTTCTTACCACGGACGGCCTGAAGACGGGGACGGATTGCGATCGTATATGGTCAAAGTCTACGCCTAGGGCCTGATACAAACCGTGAGGCAATAGAGGACCGATGATGGTCAGAGGTATGGCGCTGCCGAGAGGCCTGATGACCCTGGGGGGCGCCACACTCCGTACCATAAGACACGTCCCCTGTCCTCCGAGAGGACCCGGGTTGTTTACCAGGGACGGCTCGAAGACGGGGACGGATTGTGCTCGTATAAAATCAAAGTCGAAGAATGAGACAAACCAGCAGCCAAGCGGAAAGCGATAAAACTAACAGACGATTAACCAGCAGGAAACGGGACCGCCTGCTCCCATGTGGGCAGCGAGTTAACCATCCCGTTTCCGCGATCTAAGTGACGCGACGTCCGGCTCGAGCTAGCCGGGTAAGAAGGGAGGGGATAGGGAGGGGGAGGTGGGGTCGACAATGCGCATGCCTGCACAGAGCCGGGAATTTTAAATTTCCGATGATTTTGGCGGAAAATTCAAACCACACTCAACCTTCGGGAAATGGCCATATGACCAGGAGTGTGGTATGGGATTATCGCTATAGCTTCGCTGTGCAGGTTTCTTTCAGCCGATAATAACCTATTATCCACTGCGGAAATGCATCTCCTTAGCTCACTCAACAAATATTCTTACACAAGTTTGTTTGTCTACTTATATTTCATCCTTTTGCCAAGGCATTGAACCAGCTAGGGAGCTGAAATAATCTTTCAGTGTTTCTTTCACGCCAAAAGCCCCCTTTGTAGCATTTCCCCCCTCTTCCTCTCATTGGACGTACTATGTTTGATGGAGGCATGACAACAGTATCTGGTAATGCAACAGCATTTGGGTGTATCAGATTGTGAAGTATGCATGTTGTTGTAATGATCGCATTAGCGTTAGAAGGCATAGCTTTAAGTTTCCTTAAATATATTCTTAAGGTTTGCACTAGAATACCAAATGTGCACTCAGCTATCCTCCTGGCTCTAGATAATCTATAATTAAAAATCCTCTTCTCTACCTTATGTTCAGTCTGTGAACCTGGGTAGGGCCTCATCAAATTTCTCTTCAGCGGGAAAGCCTCATCTCCCACTATAACGTATGGTACAAGCACATCAGTGTCAGGAAGTGCAGCATCTTCTTGTACATTTCAGGTCATCCTCAATTTTGGATAGTATTTTCTCAAATGTTCCTTTGTTCATTCTGAAATAGCTGTGGAATTTACTCTCATCATCAATAAGACGAGGATACAGAGTATGAAATTCTCCTTCAGTCTTCCTATCTTGCAACATAGGATGAACCCACAATTTCTTTCTTTTTCTATTTTGTTTTCCTTCTTCTTCTTCATCAAGTGCAATAGCGATTGTTGCCAACTCGGCGTCAGAAAAGTCACACATCCTTCGTAACTGATGGTAAGACTTCTACTGGTGTCGAGGGAGGGGGGATGACGGGAACGAGAGGGGACCGATAGTGTGAATACCTCAGAACCGAGAGCGAAGCGCGACCGGACCGATAGTGTGAATCAACCCTGAATACCTCAGAACCGGAGCGGAACGAGACCGGAGCGTGACCGGACCGATAGTGTGAATCAACCCTAAATGATCTCTTGCCTAGCAGCAGTGTCAAGGATGATGACGATGATGATGATGATGATGATGATGATGATGATGATGATGATGATGATGATTATGATGATCATGATCATGATCATGATGAAGACGACGACGACGACGACGACGACGACGATGATGATGATGATGATGAAGATGGCGGCGATGGCAATTATGATAATGATAATGATGATGATGATGGCGGCGATGGCGATGATGATAATGATAATTATTATTATTATTATTATTATTATTATTATTATTATTATTATTATTATTATTATTATCATTATTATTATTATTGTTATTATTATTTGGCATTGAATCAATATACATGAAGTGCAGATGAAGAAAAGAACACATAGTTCGTAATAACAATTACAATTGCCGAGGATAACACACACACACACAAAATGTAAGCTTATTTCCATTGTGGTCCTCTAATATAAACCTAAGGTTGTCACAAATTAGGAAACACAAAAGTTTAAAGAGAAATACATTATCTACATTTTTATTGGAGATGAATTTATATTAGAAAATATTACCACAGGCTTAGCTTAGAGACTGATACGTCACACATAATTCCCCATTTCAGTTTTGAACTTTGATATCCATGGTCCCTTTGACTCGTAAGGCCTGATTTTACGAAGATAGTTTATTTGGCAAAGAATAAATTTACATGAAGTGCAGATAATGAAAACAACACAATTCGAAATAACAAATTTTTGTTTTCTTTTGTTGAATAAACTCTTGAACTGACACTGAACAATTACAATTGCCGAGGATAACACACAAAAAAAAAAATGTAATCTTATTTCCATTGGATTGTGGTCCTCATTAGACTGATTTTCTATACTAAGTTACACAACAATACGTGGGGGTTAAGGGGACCAGAGACAGTCATGAATAATACCAATCAGTACACATATTACATAAGACACATAAACATTATTATAATTATAGCTTTGTTAATACTACTAAAATGTCCTACACGTAGGATATTGAGACCAAAACTTGAGCACCATCACAATAAGGAACATTGAAAAATCAAAATACAGAAAAGGAAACTTGCTTAATCCTGATAGGCCACTAATAATTAATATAAATTAATGTTGCAAGGCAGGTTAGGTTGATCCCAAAGGTCGGTGAAATCTTACGAGTATTTACTCGGAAATTGTGAGACACTACAACTTGGCAAGCTAAATAGTAACTACTATCTATTTGAAACTTAAGCTATTGCTTGAGATATATTAAAGGATTTAAATCTAATATTTCTTGAAAAAAAGATGTGTGTATTTATTTTTTGGTTATTTCTCAATATTTACGTCACACGTTCTCTTATTGTTTATTGCGCGCATAAAAGAAAACGTTAAATTTAATTGGGGTGACTATAACAAACACAAAATAAATGATGAACAAGGTAAATTTTAAACTACAGCAACAGAGTATTGCATATCATCAAGGGTGTTACCAAAAGAGAGGAACGAAGAAATCCCTAAAAGATTAAATATTGACAGCATTTTAAAATTTGTGGGAAAAGAACAGTTACGTTCGTATGGCGCAGTGGTTAAAGTTCCTGGCGGCCACTACGGCGGTCCGGGTTCGGATCCCGCCCAGGGTTGAAATAATTTAATTATCGCTGCACTGCGAGCTGTTACTCCAACTCTCGTGGGCGGGGAGTTGGGCGTGTGTGTGTGTGTGCGTGTAAGGTCAGAGCATTACCCATAGATCGGTCATATGTGAGCTGAGCTCTCTTCCGGGAGGGAAATAGCTGTCGATCACGAGTCCAACACGTGATCCAAGATCATGGTGAATCCCATGACAAAATAATTATAATAAAAAATGATCAAAGGAGCCCTGAATAGATTACCGTAATATACGAATTTTGCGTTAGAATCAACAGAATATGAAAATTTTTCCCCTTTATCCTTTCTGCAATTTTAAAAATCTGTTTAATGATTTCGCAAGCCAATGGCTTTAATAGGGAGTAAGGGATGGAATTGGAGATGGGGGAAGTGGAGATGGGGGAAGGGGTGATGGGGGAGGGGGGAGGGGTGCGTTACTGAGAACTTTCCCCCCACCCCGGTGGGGAGGGGGCTCAGGCACGTAAGGTCTCTGTGTACGGGCATGTCATGAGAACAGAAG
>NC_134784.1:24384605-24399605 GCF_046742065.1 Oratosquilla oratoria
TATATTCATATATATATATATATATATATATATATGAATATATATATATATACATTTGTCAACCACAATTCACTTTCATTCTAAGCCATCAACATCGAGAAGCTTAAGGAGGCATACATGCCGAAATTGAAACGTGGTACAGCCAAGGACTCGAACCTCCGCATCTATGACTCCACGTCTTTGTTGGGACATTATCCCCAAAGAAATAGAAGCGCTGGTGATCGACGATAATTGTTCTGTAGAACACTTTGTTAGTGTTCTGTAGAACTTTCGTAATGTCTTCGTTTGTATTCTGCTTCCCTAAAGTTTAGTGGTACCGTCTATTCTCCTAAGTCAAAGGCCTTTTCCTAATCTACGAAAGTTAAAGTCCATTGTATTTTGTCGTTTTCTAGATTAGGTGATTAATCGTCTACAGATGGTTTCTAACATCTCAGTTTCTACATGAAAATATTGTAAAAATTTTGTACACTTTTTGATAACAAAACAGGTTGATAATTACTCATATATTTCTGGTTTCCTTTCTTGTGAAGTAAGAACACAAAAGTATTACAACCATGATTCAGGAACACTTTTGTCACACACAAATTACACAATTGAACTTATCTACAATGAAGTTCTGTCTCTACATTTTTAGATGATCTATCGATATGACATCCACGTTCCCTCATTCCATATTTTTTCAATAACTATATTTCTTTGGCTCTTGCTTCTAGTACACTACTTACGTCTACATGAATTTACTAGCTAGACCATAATATCAGAGGATTATGACTCTTTGTAAAATTATTTTGCTGTTTTGGCCACTCTGTATATGCATTTGATCATGTCTTAATCTCTATATAAAAAACGCTGCCTCTCTAAAACTAATCTGTACTGGGTTTGTTTATTGTTTTTGTCTTTCCGAATAGTTGCCTCTATATGATCTATATTTCTCTTTTTTCTCTGATTTCTGTTTTCTACTGATAACCTTGTCCAGTTTAGCTTTCTCTATCTTAATTTCCCTGGTTTCAATCTGCATGGTATTTCTTCTTTCTAATAGATCATCTGTTCCTTTGGAGAATCTATTTCCTCTGTTGTTTTCGTACTCTTGATTTCTCCACTGATGTAACAATGATATTCAATAATATGCAACCTTGTCTTTGTCTTTGTCTTGGAGCTTCAACATAATTTTCTATTTTCATCCAAAGCTTCAACTTGTCATCTTTTATCATCTCAAGACTTCCTTTCTTTTCGAGTTGAGTTTATCTTATCATATTATGAGCCCAATTTTATGTTTATGTCATTATAATTTTATTGTTTACTATTTCATTTTTTCTATTTTATCATGTTATTTCATTATCATTTGCTTTATCATTTGATATGATTCTATTTTATTTCTTTCAATTTTGAAATTGAATTTTGCTTTACAACCTACCATTCTATTTTATGGTCATTAATTTCACTAATCTTATTCATAACATGAGCAATAATAACGCTGCTGCTTTCATCTCACTTTCTGGCGTCCATGCCTTTGTTTTTTCCTTTGTACTTCTCCTTGTCCAGTGACGAGCCTTTGGCAAGAAAGTGATTAATTATTCTCATCTTGTTGAGACAGACATTGTGTCAGGTTGAGGAAAGTAGAGGCAGACGAAAAACTAGATCCGTGTCCTCTTCTTCTTCTTCTTCTTCTTCTTCTTCTTCTTTTTCTTCTTCTTCTTCTTCTTCCACCTTTCCTTATTCTCATCTCGTTGAGACATCGTGTCAGATTGAGGAAAGTGGAAGCAGAAGAACTAGAGCCATGTCTTCTTCCACTTTCTTGTAGTTCTCTGCGGAAAGAACAAGCATCTCACCTTTGTTCTTCTTTCTTCTGACAACAAACTTTCCAACGTATGATTCACGTGTTATGCTCTTTCCAACTTTCACGTTCATGTCTCCGACCATCACTACACCCTTGTGCTCCCGTGACGTCATCGGAGGAGTCCTGATCTCGTATCCACTTAGTTGTGAGTTCAAATCCCGCACTCCCCTCCGACTCCCAGCAATGACAGTTCATTACCTGACACCTCCAACAGACCCCAAAGAGTGTATAGTACATAGGGGAAAGGTGACGGCTTCGGCCGCAGGTAATCAGCGTCTCATGGTGTATACCCCCTCATTTTCACCTCACCATAGAAGGGGATGAGGAGCTTACGCCAGGAGGCGCTGAGCAGCTGCGGCCGAAGCCGTCACCTTTGCCTTAAAATGCGTTTTGGGGACTATTGGGGGCAAGGTATCGTAGAAGCGTGCGGGATTCGAACCTACCGCTCAGGGAATGGAAGCCCAGCACGTTTTCGATGACGCCTCCAGCATAAGTTGAAAAATGGATCATTGCTTAATTACAGTTGAATGTATTTTTTGTGAAACATTGACGAATTTCATTACGCAATCATCAATCTCAATCAAACAATAATCTTACTCCACTGGTGGCGTCATCGGAAGCGTGCTGGTCTCGTATCAGCTTACTGGTGGGTTCGAATCCCGCACTCCTCTCCGATGTCCAAAACGCAAAACAGGGTAAAAGTGACGAGTGGCTTAACCCTGTCCAGTGCGTGACGAACAAGACTTATTTTATTAAGATTGAAAGGAAAGACAGCCATAATGCAATGAAGGGTCACTAATGATCGTTCATTTCAGTTAATTTTCGCTCATTTTTTGTCTGTAATATGTCAACATTGGGTAATTTTTTTTTTTTTTGCCATTTTTGTTGATTTTCATCAATATATAATGCGCCAACGGCTTTTTTGTCAACTGATTGCCTAATTTTCGTTTTTTTTCATTTTTTTTTTTTGTAATTTTTTTGGTTTATTTTCATCAATAAGTTGTCAAAGTTGACTTTTTTCATTCATTTATCTATTTTTGGTAACGCAGGCTATTTTTCTTTTATTTTCTTCGCCAGCGTTTGCTAATTTTCGTTTCTATTTTTGGACTTCTTTTTACCATTATTTTCCATTTTCATTGACTGTTTGAGTGAATAAAAAGAATTGACAAATCACGCTACACAACGAAACTTCGATCAGACTCGAACGCGGATTTGTAATCAGCTGTGTGGAATGCAGTCGAAGTAAACATGTCGATCGCACATTCATTAGGCAAGACATATAAGGACGAGGTCATAGTGAAGCGAGCTTGCGTGTACTGTTATCACCCTGACCTCTTTAAACCATTCTTCTAATAATTGACTAGTTATTACTAGACTGTCTATTGGAGTTAGAATAAAGAGGGAATTACCATATGCATGTGCGTGCGCGTGCGTGCACACAGATCCAAACATACTTGTACAAGTGGGATTACATAATACATATATACACATACAAACACACATACAAACACGAACATGGATACAACATCTGGGGATGCCCGACATCCGCTCCCCTTCAGATTCGGTGGTGTAAGCACACCAGATTACAATTGTACTAAAGCTAACAGTACTTGAATTATGTCTTTTGTTCTTGGCTTTCGGTGATCAACAGCAAGGTTCACCTTATTGGGAGGGTGATCCCTAATCTCAGCATTCAAAAAAAAAAAAAAAAAAAAAAAAAAAATTGAGAACAAACTATGGTTCGAGTTTAAGCTAATGACGACCTCCGTCGGTCGATTAAAAAAAAAAAAAAAAAAAAAAAAAAGGAGACCAAACTATGGTTCGAGTTTAAGCTAATGACGACCTCCGTTGGTCGATATCGATCATGGATGCTGCGCCCTTCAGGGCGAGATGACATGAAGGACCAGTAGTCTCCCCAGGCTGCAGGAACCCCTCCTCCTTCTCCACGTCGCCGATGGATCCAAAAGAACAACAAGACGGTTACTGTTTGTCACCAGCGCCGTCGCATGAGTTGACAAAACGAACTGCCTACGGGGCTCCAACTCCTAGTTTTTCCTCGAGGTACACTTGAAGCCTTTCCCATAGATGGGTGCGACCGCAAAGCAGCGGACTATATGGAAGGTAGTAATTGGGTTATATGGTACCATTAGCAAGGATATCCTTGAATTGACCTGCTGCGAAATCTCCTGATTATTTAGCCCAGGGTCGCAATGTCCCAGATACCGGTTGTGACCACGATGAGGCACAGCAGGAGTCTTGGTGATGGAGAGGCTAAGTACAGGCAAGAGAAGACTTACGCACTTGGCTTCCCTTTTCACCAGAGGGCTAACGAGCGGCAGTAGCTGTAAGTGAGAAGCAATTAGAGCATGTATCCTACGCTAGATACTGCACTAGACGCATCACGTCATCCTGTGCTAGCTAACACCTATACACGAGTTTAAACTATGATGTATGATGTTATAAAATTCGTCTAGTTAAGAATGTCTGGTTAAATACATTCATGGGCACAGGCATAGGTGGACATTTACACACACACACACACACACACACACACACACACACACACACACACACACACACAACAACAACAACAACACATATACACACACACGTATGATCTCGCTAAGAAATCATAAATTGTTAATCTCTAAAAGGGATCTCGAGATTTTATTGGACAAGAGTGATCAGCTTCTCACTAGAGTAAATGAAAACATCGCCAAGAGAATAAGAAAAAGACTGGTGAAGTGATGGAGGCTCGAGATTTTGATTTTTTTTTTATAACCAACAGAAGGAGTCAGTTAACTCCAAAATGATAATTGAGGAGCAGAAAAGGAAATAAATGACAAAATAGAAGGTTATTATAGATTTTTTTTTTTATCAGGGATGTAGTAATCAAGTGCAATTGTGTCACTGTTGTAGGTTAGGAAAGGGTCACATTATTTCCTGAAGGGTACATCGGAAACACGGGCTGTAAAATGTTGGAGATTCTTTCACGATTAGGGAAAATGACTCAAGAGCAACTGATCAGATCGAATATATGTTTAGGTTGGGTCGGTACAAGAGGGATGGTTCATATTCATCAAAAATCATATTTAAGTCACGAGTCACAACAAATGAGATAACTACAAGGTGTTGGAAGTTAACAAACAATAACAAGTTTGAGGACGTTTGGATCAGGAAAATATGCGAATAAGGATGAACGAGCAAAGATACAGAAACTCGTAAAAGAGGTCAAGGATATGAACAAAAAGAAGACAAAAAGAATCCAAAAAAATTTCTGAAGACTTCTAAACCAAATATTAGGAAAATAGCATTGAAAAAGAAAAAGGTGCGTGTATGCAGGAGATAGTGCAAAGGAATCAAAAGTCACTTATGCAAACGAAGGTGGCATGCTTTCGTCCAGGTTGGAAATTAGTGAATATTTGATGATTAACGAAGGTGATATTTTGTGTTTAGTAGAGACTATGACTCCAAGACCTGTTCATCCACAGATGAGGAATTATAAACACACCTTTTGGAAACAAGAGAGGTAAGATAAGTTAGGGGGTTTGAATAATGATTGTTTACGTGAGTGGCATGAATTTGCAAGAAGCAAATTTGAATGGTGGGAGGGTTGTAGCAATCTATCTGAAAATTAGAACCAGAGGAACACCATGCTTGCCCTCCCCCCAAAAACACAAAAAAGATACTTGGTATGAAACTGATTACCTGGAAATGTTGCCAAGTACATCTTTCCTCAAAAAGAAGCAGAATAAAAAGTAATGGCCAAAGTGACAATACAGACCTTGAGGGAGACTTTAATTGCAAAGAGGTTAATTGGGAGGAATGGGAAGCATGTGGTGATGAAGATTCCTGTGGAAATGTATTGTTAAATGTTGCAAAGGACAACAAGATGATTCAGTGGGTAAAGGACGTGACTCGACTGAGATATGATACTTCAACGAGATTTTAATTGCTGCTTACCAAACGATAAGATGTTATTGGCTCCTTGAAATATCTTTGCATTTTAGGAAAAAGCGGTCGTGTATCACTTGAATTCCTGTTGGAAGGTGGGAGCACTAGAGCCGAGGATGTAATCGCTCAGGCAAGGCAGACCCATTCTTAAGAAGACAAACTATTTTTTTTTTTTCTAAAGGAGACGATTGGGAAAAATTCATGAATGCTACCAACACTGGGACAAGGTTTGGGATAAATGGAGGAAAAGACGGACCAATAAAATAGAGGAGGAATCCAAACAAGCTAGAAATGACCCAGAAAAGGAACTTTGAAAAAAGAAATCATAGATGAATATAAAGATGAACCAAAGGTGTTTTTGGGTTTATCATTGAGTAAGTGTGACACAGGTAATCCCCAAGAAGATGGTAAGGTTTCTGAGGAAGTGTTACCTTCGGCTGAAATAATGAATGAAAGTTTCCGTTTTGTTTTCACCAAGGAAAGTGATTTTGTGGAGGAAGGATGTGTGAGTAATAAAAACGGGACGAAGGTCATAAACGCTAAAGTAAAAGAAGCGCAAAATTCTTGGAATTACGGAATGCGAGAAAAACTTGGGACTTTAAATTGGAGACTCAAAGAATGCATGGAGGAGCATTTGGCATATTTTTTTTTTTTTTTTTTTTTTTTTTTTTTAGACAGAAGTACGATCCTTAGATGACACACTGTGGTTTCTGAAAATATACCAAGATATCTTGAAATTTCCACTTAAGGTAAAATCTATGTAATTAACTTATTGTCTTCTTTAGCATTTTTTCACATTTGTGCACATCTGTACACTTTGAGGTTTCACATATATGTATATATATATATATATATATATATATACATATATATATATGTATATATATATATATATATATATATTATATATATAATACATATATATATATATATATTTATATATATATACACACACACACATATATATATTAGTTATATATATATATATATATATATATATATATATATATGAACATATAGGTACATATATATGTATATACACATAATTGTATACTTTGTATCATACATACTGAGTGTATAACTACAGAGAGGAGGTGCCTGAGCATGGAATCCCCCATTCGTTTCCTGAGGCCTTGGCAAAGGGGGACCACCCGCTATCCGAAGTCCCTCCACTCAAGATCACGGCTGGAAATGTCGAAATCATAAAATAGAGGAAAAACAAATTGCTAAAGAGTATGAAGATGGGTTTTCATCAAGAAAAAAAAATGTGAAAAAAAAATATCACGGAGATCCTTATCCGTCCTAGATTAAAATATGCAGCAGCGGTATTATCCACATGGAATCCGAGATGAAAGGGAATTGGGTGAGGGATGGGTGGAGGGTAGGTGGATGCATTCCTTGGCTGGCTACCCCCCTTATAAGGGGGAAGAAGCTTTTTGGTACATAGATGGATGGGTATTGTCCACACACAGTGAAAAATGTAAACAAAATCGAGAGTGTAAACAACACTAACTATAAGAGTTCCCAGCCTGAAGAGACTAGAGTCATTAGCCATGCCTTCGTGGAAGGATCAAAGAGGAAGAGGGACTTGATTGCGTTGTTCTTGTCATTTAGGATAAGGGGGCATCATGGGGTCATGAGAACAAGAAAAAGACAAACTGCTTGAAGAATGTGAAAAAATATTATTATCATTATTATTATTATTATCATCATCATCATCATCATCATCATCATCATCATCATCATCATCATCATCATCATCATCATCATCATCATCATCATCATCATCATTATTATTATTATTATTATTATTATTATTATTATTATTATTATCATCATTATTATTTTCATTATTATCATTATCAATAATACTAAATGTAGTTTTTATTATTTACTCACAAAATCGTTGGATAGCCCATGAGAGGAGATAGTACAAGATGGAACCATACAGGAATTTAAAACGAGGTATGGTCATTAGAAAATGAGGAACAGGGCCTACGAGCGTAGCTCCCTTCCTGTACACTACAATTAGGCATATACAAACTGGGAAAAGCTCACACAGACACACACACACACACACACACACACACACACACACACACACACACACATACCTAACACTTGAGTATGATGCTGACTGCTTGAGCTTTCCTTCCATACAGGACAATGCGACGCCAGCATACGTAGAAGGTGGTGGCGGGTGAGGTGGCTGAGGTGGCTGAGGTGGCTGTGGGTGCGTCACGACCAGGGCCTTTGGTCTGGCGACTTGGTGCCAAAGGAGGGAGGGCTGGCGCCGTGGATTGGTCCTGTCGCCAGTGGCACTCTGGGTCTGAGAGGGTGCCCATACGAGGTTAGATGACTTCCCCGTTTTTGCTTTATATTTATGTATAAATTAATTAATTTTTTAATCTATATCTTAGCACTCAGCTAACTTAATAGTAAACGGGTTAGGGGTGGCTGTGAGAATGATACTTTGCATATATGCAACTAAAGGTACTTGTTCTTAGAATAATTTGATTACTCTTATTAAACAATGACTTTACACGCCCACACTTGTATCGGCCTCACGCCCTCCCCCCCTAGGGGGGTCCGCGACCCCTAGTTTGGGAACAGCTGATCACAAGTGGCACATTCGACATCACGTGGCACGATAGGTGCCTGTGCCATGCACAGAGCCCTTGCGTGCCTAAGTGCTCCCCATGGGGGGGAAGAGTTCTCAGTGACGCCCCACTCCCCCCTTCCCCCCCTCCCCCATCTCCACTTCCATCCCGTACTACCTGTTATAGCTATTGGCTTGCGAAATAATTACACGGATTTTTAAAATGTTATTCAATGTCCGTATTGCACAAGGGATAAAGGGGAAAATATTTCATATTTTATTGATTCCAACGCAAAATTCGTATATCATAGTAATTCAGGACTACTTTTGATCTTTTCTTTGTTATAATTATTTTGTCAGCCTTGTGGACGGCATGTCCAGGCTAGAAATACCGCCCCCCCCCCTAAATGTGCCGCCCCAGGGCATAGGCACCCCCTTGCTACCCCCCCCACCTCCCCCCCCACCCCACCACAATTGAGAGCCTGGCCATATACAAGAATATAATAAACTGGACGTGCAATACGACTCGAAAGGAATAGAATACAATGAAAAGTATATGAATAAATCATATTTCCTTATCATATACTTTTATATATATTTTTTATATACACAACATATGTAAAAAAAAACTTCACTGAAATATTTTGGAAACATATTCCCTGTCGAAAAATAAGCCCACTTTATTCCTTAGCAAAATACAAAAACAATATATTTCGTAAACAATGTGACAGCCCAAGTCAGTACACTTTGCAGCCAACCAAACAACGACGCTCCGTCCCTCCCTGTCCCTTCTCTGCATCTTACTCTTTCAATTGATAACAAAAAATAGGTAAATAATTAGTTAATAATAGTAATAGTAATAATGATGACAATATTAATATCAGTAAAAGAAATAATAATAATAATAATAATAATAATAATAATAATAATAATGATGATGATGATGATGATGATGATATGATGATGATGATGATTGATGATGATGATGATGATGATGATGATGATGATGATGATGAGGATAATGATGATGATGATAATAATAATAATGATAAAAGTGATAATAATGATAAAAATGATAATAATAATAATAATAACAAAAATAATATAGATAATATTAATCATAATGATAAGGATAAGAAGAAAAAGATAAAGAACATTAGTAATAACATTAAAATAACGTGGTTTACGAAATGACATAGCTACAACAACATTGTGATATTTTCACGTCTTCACAATCATTATGGCCAATTTATCTTGTTCTCTGGCGCTGTAAACGGAAGCGTGCTTGCCTCGTAATTTGTGGGTTCAAATCCCGCACTCCTCTCCCATTTCCAGCAGTGACTGTTGTTACCTGTCCCCCAACAGTCCCCCCCAAAGCGCACATAGTACCTAGGGCAAAGGTGACAGCTTCGGCCGCAGCTACTCAGCGCCTCCTGGCGTAGTCGCTTCTTCAACACCACTTTCATCCTTGCATCTTTATTATCACTCTTCAAGACGTCAATCTTCAAGTTGATTGGGAAATTCATTCTCCATCCAGTCGGACCCTTTCAATTAACGTCGAAGCTGCTTATTTATTCAGAGCCAAATTCGTCAACAAAAAAATCCGCCCACAAACGCATTCGCGCGGCCATTTTGTTTTCCAAGATGGCGGCACAGAAGTGCCCGCGCAAATCTCTCTCATTTTGAAATATTCTATTATTTACAAACACTTTGAACGGGTGACTGTTGCGGCGTTTTTAGTATTTAAGAGTATAAGTGTGTGTAAATAAGGGATTTGATTCTCTTATTGTTTGTGGTAGGGTTCCAAGCCTTTTTGTTCCTCTTTATGTTCTCTTGGGCATTCTGATAAGTTTCTATATATCGCAAAATATCAAATATAAAAAGTGGAGCAACTTAATATTTGTATTATTTTATTATGCAAGCTGTACATGTAAACTACTTTTGTTTATAGGGAAGTTGAAATATATACATATATATATATATATATATATATATATATATATATATATGCAGAATTTTTTTTCTTATTCTGCATATTATTTTCACGTGTGCCTTGTGAATTACTGCAATATATATATATATATATATATATATATATATATATATATATATATATATATATATATATATATATATATATATGGAGTAGAAGACGAAGAAAAAGAAGAAAAAATATAAAAAGAAGAAAGCGAAGAAAAAGATGAACAAGCCCAAGAACAAGAACAAGAACAAACATTAGAAAAAAAACACGAAGAAAAAGAAGAAAAAGAAGAAAAAAATCCAATACTAACCTAAACCCCAAAATGACCCTTACGCCCTCGTGTCATAAGATCCAAATCACCTTGTCACAGCCCTAACAGGTACCGGTTTGATCTTTGGGTCCTTCTTGAATGCTTTGACGATGTTTTGCTTTCGTCGTCGCTGTCGTCGTCGTCGTCGTCGTCGTCAACTACCGCCTTTGTAGCTTTTGTAAACTACTGAATATTCCTGAGGAATTATTCATAGCCCAGAGAATGGAAATTGTCGCGATTGATGGATTGATATTGGGCCGTGCTGTCGATCAGTGTATGATAATGATCAACTTGTTGGAGTGGATGCAGATAGTGATAAGTGGAAGCCGGCTACGACTTTGTATGTGTTTGTGTATATGTGTATATATATATATATATATATATATATATATATATACATACATTTATATATAACATATATATATTTGTGTGTATATGTGTATACATGTGTGTGTATGCGTGTGTGTGTGTGTGTGTGTGTGTGTGTGTGTGTGTGTGTGTGTGTGTGTGTGTGTGTGTGTGTGTGTGTGTGTGTGTGTGTGTGTGTGTTCATCTAATTATATTTAGGTTCATCTTGTCGTTCGGACGGGGGGGCTGGGGTGGGGGTGGGGGGTTGGAAGATGGGGGTGGGGTGGGGGTGGGGGTGGGCGTTGACTTATATAGGATCTGAACTCAAGAGACGTGAGATCAAATCCTTTCTGAAGAGAATCCAATCCTCCATAAACCCAATTTGACCCCGAAGACGCATTCACCTGAGGTCAAAACCTGTACCTTGACCCTGTGTACTAGGAGAGCCTGAGGAGGCCTTAATTTACAGCCTTGGCTCTATCTGCCGTCAAGTGATTTTATTACATTTATTTGAGGTTTTTGGTCTAGTTTGTTGGTGCCTTCTAAGAATAGCGTGACTTTGTATGCTTTATTCTGGCTAGTGAAGGGTAATTTCGGGTCGATATTTCGTGTCAATTGAATTCTTTCTATGTGGGTCTCTCCCCCCACCCTCCATTTCCGCCATTTTGTATTTCTTCTTCCCAAAGCACCTCGCGTGACGTCATACTTCCCCCGTATAATCTTATTTATCTATTTATTTATTCATTTATCTATTTATCGATTTATTCATTTATTCATTTATTTACTCGTCTTTTTTATTTATTTATTTATCTGTTTATTTGTTTATTTATTTATTTATCTATTTATTCATGAATTTATTTATTTATTTATTTATTTGTCTTTTGTGGTTGACTGTAAGATCCATATTTTATTACTCTATTTCTTCATCTATTCTGGTTGACAGTCTATATGCTGTGGTGGAGTTTAGAAAGTGTGTCAAAGAGGGTCAGCTTGGGTTAGGTTAGGTTAGGATAAGTAAGGATATGTTAGGTTAGGTTTAGTAAGGTAAGGTTAAGGTAGGTTAAATTAGGTTAGGTGGAGGGTATGTTAAGGTATGTTAGGTTAAGTAAGGGTAGTATAGATCAGGTTAGGTTAGGTTAAGTTGCTTTAGGTTGGGTTGAGTTACGTTAGTTTAGGCCAGGTTAGGTTAGGTTAGGTTAAGTTATTTTAGGTTGGGTTGAGTTACGTTACTTTTGGCCAGGTTAGGTTAGGTTAAGTTATTTTAGGTTGGGTTGAGTTAGGTCAGTTTAGGTTAAGTAAGGGTAGCTTAGGCTGGGTTAGGTTTGGTTGGTCAAGTTCATGCAGAGATCCTGGAGTAGGGGAAGAGACCCGATAGGAAAGAATTACATTCTTGCGAGAAACCGATCTCAATTAGTATATATAGATATATATATTTATATATCATATATATATATATATATATATATATATATATACTGTATATCTACATATATATATATACTGGATATATACATATATATATATATATGTATATATATATATATATATATATGTATATATGTATGTTTCAATATAACCCACTGTCGGAGAAAAACAAAACAAAAAACAGACGATCTGTATATTTCGACCGCAACTGTGGTCCTCTTCAGTAGTGGTCGAAATATACAGATCGTCTGTTTCTTTCGCTTTGTTTCACCGGCAAAGGGTTATATTAATTTTTTTTTTTTTACAAATGTGCTACGACATTTTGGTTTTGTGAATATATATATATATATATATATATATATATATATATATATATATATATATGTATGTATGTATGTCTATATACACAGAGAGAGAGAGAGCGACAGGGACAGAGAGAGAGAGAGAGCGAGAGAGATTGTGGTCTATACCAGAGACGGTACTGATTTTTATCTTCTTTCTGTGGCAAAACTTGCATTGAAGTGTGAACAAGTGCTTCTTACATTTTCTCTGAGAGTGTCAACAGATGGGCTTTTGACAACATCTTGTGAAAATTTATTTTCTTCTGGAAATTAAATTCCACATTTTTCTCATTTTTTTTTTTAATCTCGTGAGATTTCATTCCCTCGAAGAAATTCATCCCACACTGTACCTCAATTTTTGTATTGCATTTTCTCTTAAATTCGTTGTTTATCATTATTTTGTAATTTATGTGCAGAATTTACATTTCCTAGTTTTTGAATATAGCTCTTTTCAAATAGTAAAAAGTGTTTCAAATATTCTATTAAGTTGGATTATGTCTACAGTGTCTTTTAAGTTTTGGAGGAAGTGTCTTCGGGAAGGTTTAAAAATATTCAAATTTCTATGTTGTTATACAATCGTGGTTCACAGACTCCATCTTGACTTAATACACGACTTACTAGAACAGTTATCAATACCTCAAATAATGGGCTCATTAATTGCTATGTAAAAACTCGTATTTTTTATTTATCCTTGTCTTTAAAAAATAATGGTCTCAAACTGTCAGGAAATAGACTTAATTTGGATGTGGGTAGAAACAACTTCGCCAACCGTGTAGTTAATGAATGGAATAAACTTCCTACAATGGCGGTGCAATGTTGTTCAGTTCGAAGCTTTAAGACTCGTGTAGATAAACACCTAAGCAAGATGCTGTAATGACTGCCATTTATTTTATATTATTTGTTTATTTGTTTGTTATTATTTGTCTGTTTGTTTATCATTATTTGCTTGATTTTCATTTATCATTAGTTATCTGTCAATTTATTATTATTTACTATTTACCTGTTTGTTTATTATTTAACTATACCTATGCATTTATCTATTTTATTTATTGTTATTTATATTATTATAATTTTTATTTATTTGATTTGTTTATTTTTTTATTTATCATTATTATATTTTTTCGTATCTGACCTAGTTATGGACCAAAAGGTCTTCTGTCGGCATGCTCAGCTTTTGTAATCCTTTGTAATCCTTCATTGGCAACTAGTAGAGTTGTTTTCTCAGACAGACTTTTTCTTCTTGCGAGTTCAGGAGAACTGTGTCTTCCTGCATTGCTTCTGACCTTGGCATCAAGCGGAGATCAGGGATGATTCTTTATCCACAAGGGGCAAAGATGAAAAAAGGGGAAGAGAAATGTGTATTAGATGCTTCATAGATTTCAGATCACTACTAACTCATCCATATACCAAAAAGCCTCTTTTCCCATATAAGGGTGGGGGATACCCAAAATGTGTATTCACCTTCCACCCATCTTCCATCTCATCCATTTCAGCTACTTGTGGATGAAGGGTCATATCACTAGAGACTGTGTCAAAATCCCTTGACGCTCTTGTCAAAAAAAAAAAAAAAAAAAAAAAAAAAAAAAAAAAAAATCAAGAACATATTTCCTTGTCTCTCTTGCTAAATTCTCCTAGAAATTGACTCAGAGTACATGATTACAAATTCTCTTCCTCAGATGAATAAAATCGTCTGGCGACAAACAGTACTACTAAACACTGCGCCCAAATTTAAATCACTTTTCTAACTTAAAGGCTGGAGCTGTTGAGTAAAATCAGCAATGACTGCAACAGCACTGTAGGAGAGAAGCCAAAGGCAGAGTATGGGATCCAATGTATTTAACGTTTCTGTTTTTATATCTCTCATTGATAATATAAATAATTTTTTTTTTACAATAGATAAACCTTTAGCAATTTTATTTACAAAGTAACAAACAATTTACGCAAATTGTGTTTACACCAGTTTCATGTTCGTTTCTCCCCGCAAGCTCGGGGTATATAAGGAGTCAGATGTTCGTCCACTATGTTATTTCTGAAGAAGCCCTGCTGAGCGAAACGTTAAATACATTGGACCCCATACTCTGCGTTTGGCTTCTCTACTAACAGCTGGAGCAAGTTCTTGGTATCCGCGTGGTCGGTGTGTTTCAATTACCTGCAATTACCTGAACTAATTGGCACCTGGCAATTTACTGATCACTTGTCCTTCCT
>NC_134784.1:24414605-24419605 GCF_046742065.1 Oratosquilla oratoria
TTTTCCTTGACTGTGGTTCAAAACACACTCGCATTTTGTCACCCAATCCTCCTCAAAATTGACTAAGAATTGACTAATTTCTCTTCCTCAAATTTGACTCAAAATTGACTCAAAACATCTGAGTAAAAAATTTTCTTCCTCAAATTTGACTCAAAATCTACTCAAAACATCTGAGTACAAATTTCGCTTCCTCAAATTTGACTCAAATCAAATTGACTCAGAATATCTGAGTACAAATTTCTCTTCCTCAAATTTGACTCAAAATTAACTCAAAATGTCTGAGTACAAAATTCTCTTCCTCTAGCGACAAACATAAGCTATTTTTGTATTTTGTATTTTTTCTAATATTTCTACATTGATCTATTTTGATCATATTTCCAAATTAATTATTTATTTTCTTTTTCCTCCACTGGCCTAGTTATTGTCAAACTAATTCATATTTGATCCTTGATCGCTCACTCAATCTTGTTCATTCTCTCAATCTCAACTTTTTCTCAAATTCATTTATTCACTCATTTCTCAGACTCAAACTCACTCACTCACTCAAATTATCTTCTTCCTCTTCTTCCTCCTCTTTTCTCTCTTTATCCTATTTTTCCTTGCACCTCTTCTTCCTCCTCCTCTTCCTACTCCTCCTCTTCCTCCTCCTCCTCTTCCTCCTCCTCCTCTTCCTCCTCCTCCCTCCTCTTCTTCCTTGCCCTTCTTCACACACGCCCCTCTCTTTCCCTCCACATCTCCTCCCTTCACTCTCTTCCCTCCCCTCCCTCCATCCTCCCCCCTCTCCCTCCCTCCTCCTCGTCCTTCATTCTCTCTCCTCTTCTTCCCTCCTCCTCCTCCTCCTCTTCCTCTTCCTTCTCTCCTTCCCTCTCTCTGCATCCCATATCTTATTCTCCTCTCTTCTCTCTTTTTTCACTTTCACCCCCCATATTCCTCCTCCACTCCCCCCTCTCTAATTAACCCCCATCTTCTCTTTTTTTATTTCCCCTCACTTCCCCCTCTCTATCTAACCTCCCCCCCACCTAACCAGACACTCTCCCTCTCTCCCTCTCTTCCCTCCCACTCCCACTCCCCTCCTCCTCTCCTTCCTTCCCCTCCTCCCCTCCCCCATCCTCTTACGTGGGAGGTAACCTGGGTTATTAACAAGCTATATACAGTCAATATTTTTAGAACTTCAGAAAGTACCCCTACGGACTAGACTCACGCATCAATCCTTTATGACGAGTTGTATCTCCTCTTAGGAAAGAATAGAGCTTGATCGACTTTGAAAGTCCAACACTTCAACTCCTTTTCTACTGTCCTTCTAAAATCTCTTTCGTCCTTGATCTAGAATTCAGAGGCCTAGTTTATATAGAAACCTAACCCTTAAGTCTAGATATAAATCTTTAACTAAATCCTTATGTCGACGACCTAAATGCTTATGTCTAGACATAAGCATTGAGGTCGCCCCTAAGTCTAGACATAAATCTTCAAAAATGGCTGAGATTTTTTACATAAATTCTTATGTCGGCGACCTAGATTTTATGTCTAGTCATAAGCATTTAGGTCGACCCTAAGTCTAGACATAAATCTTAAAAAATGGAGGAATTTTTTTTTACCTAAATTCCTATGTTGGCGACCTAAAGGCTTATGTCTTGACATAAGCATTTAGGTCGCCCTTAAGTCTAGACATAAATATTAAAAAATGGAGGAGATTTTTACCTAAATTCTTATGTCGGCGACCTATACGCTTATATCTAGACATAAGCATTGAGGTCGCCCTAAATCTAGACATAAATCTTAAAAATCGGCGGAGATTTTTACCTAAAATCTTATGTCGGCGATCTAAGTGCTTATGTCTAGACTTTGTGCTATGTCGAGCTTATGTCTAGACATTAGCAATGAGGTCGCCCCTGCCTCTCAGTGTTGTATTGTCCTCTTACAGGATAGAAGCGCTGGTTATGAGGAATGCCTAACTCTTCCATTCCGTTCTCTCTTTCACTCTCTTTCCATTTCTTTCTCTTTTTCCCATCCCATGTCCCTTCGCCCCCGCTCTCTCTCTCTCTCTCTCTCTCTCTCTCTCTCTCTCTCTCTTTCTCTCTCTCTCTCACTCACTCTACTCCGGCTCAAGCTGAGTCAGTCTTCTGCTTGTCTCACAGGTGTAAAAAAAAAAAAAAAAAAAAAAAAAAAAAAAAAAAAAAAAAAAAAAAAAAAAAAAAATAAAAAAAAAAATAAAAAAAAAAAAAAAAAAAAAAAAAAAAAAAAAAAAAAAAAAAAAAAAAAAAAAAAAAAAATAGAATCAAAAAATAAAATCCAAAAATAAAACCCCAAAAAATAAAATTCAAAGATAAAATTCAAAAAAAATACAAAAAAAAAAAAAATAAAATTAAAATTAAAAAATAAAGTAAAAAAAAAGAAAAAAAAATCCAAAAATTAGAACCAAAAATAGAATTAAGAATAAATGAATAAATAAATAAATAAATAAATAAAAAATAAATAAAACACAAAAAGATAAAATCCAAAAATAAAATCCAAAAAAATAAAACCCAAAAATAAAACCCAAAAATAAAATAGAAAATGAAAATAGAAAATAAAACAAATAAGTTAAGAATCAAACGGCGACACGCCGGCGCCCCTCCTCCTCCTCCTCCTCCATTTGGGTGGCGGAACAACGGGAGGAGGAGGAAGAGGAGGAGGAGGAGGAGGAGGCGTCCTTGCGAGGTATGTCTGTATCCGTTCGGTCTACTCTCTGCTCCTCCTCCTCCTCCTCCTCCTCCTCCTCCTCCTCCTCCTCCTCTTCTTCCTCCTCCTCCATTCACCAACAGTTATTTTCCTTTTATCTCCATCACCATCGTAATCTTATCTTCTCCTTTAATCTCCAACAGTTGGTACTCTGCCATCTCCAACACTTCCTCAATCGCCACCATTACCACCAACAATGACAACAACAACAACAACAACAACAACAACAACAACAACAAAATTCCCGTTGCCAACACCTGGACAACAGCATTGCTAAGAATGTCTTATACAACTTTTGGTAAAAAAAAGGGAGGGAGGGAGTGGGGGGGAGTAGGAGGGGGGAGGGGGAGGGGGGAAGGAGGGGGAGGGAGTGGGAGGGAGTGGGAGAGGGGAAGGAAGGGAGTGAGGGAGTGGGAGGGAGTGGGAGAGGGAAAGGGAGGGAGTGGAAGGGAGTGGGAGGGAGTGGGAGAGGGAGTGGGAGGGAGTGGGAGAGGGAAAGGAGAGGAAGAAAGATAAAAAGAACTGAATTTATTAATATTTGATTATATATTCACGTGGATATGCATACACGTGCCGTACACACGCACACGCTCACACACACACGTACACATGTACGCAGAGTTATGTACGTACAAGCGGACAAGACAATACTCATTAATTCAAGACAAGGAAAGATTTGTGATTCTTGCCTGGGTGCGGGGAGAGGGGAAGAGGGGGAGAGGGGGAGAGGGGAAGAGGGGTAGAGGGGGAGAAGGGGAGGGAGCAAGCGACCGCATCTGGAGGGGAGAGGGGGAGAGGTGGGAGAGGGGGAGAGGAGGGGGAGAGTGGGAGAGGAGGAAAGAGGGGAGAGGGGGAGAGGGGGAGAGGGAGAGCGGGGGAGAGCAAGCGACCGCATCTGTAGGGGAGAGAGGAAAGGGGGAGAGGGGGAGAGGGGGAGAGGCTATGGTCAACGGTTCGCTTTGTCCTGTACGTCGTTTCCCCCCTGCCCCCCTTCCTCCTCCCCCTCCCCCTCCTCCTTCCTCCTCCCCTCCCCCTCCTCCTTCCTCCTCCCCTCCTCCCCCCGTCTCCCCCCTCCTTCTTCTACCCAAGATGGGTACTGTCTGCGTAAACTATGTGTTGATATCTTAACGATCTGAACAACACCCCTACGGCCCAGGGTCACGTAGGGGGCGCGATCACGCTGAAGAGGAGGAGATGTGAAGGAGAGAGATAGAGGGAGACAGTAACAGCAAAGGGAATATTTAATTTCTTTATTTATCTATTTATGGATAACTAATACAAAAATGGATAAAAAAATGGCTAAATTGATAAATGAAATAAATAGATGAAATAAATTAATTATAATTGAATAAATGGATAAATAAATTAGACAAATAAAACTAATATTCCAATATACACAAGAAGCAAAAACAATAAATAAATAAACAAATAAATAAAGTGCCTAAAGCAACAACAATGGAACAGATAAATGAATAAATGAATAAATAAAATACAAATAAACGAATAAATAAAATAAAAATTAAATTCACATTTGACTTCCAATCCTTTCTCTTGCTATTTCTCTTTATCATCCCAATCCTAGAAGCGCTGGTGATTGTAGACAAAACAACCCTCTCCCTCTCCCTCCCCCCTCCCCCTCTCCATCTCCCCCCTCCCCCTCCCCTCTCACCTCCCCCTCTCTCCCCTTCCCCTCCCTCCCCTCCTCCATCCCCCCTCTTCCTCCCCCTCTCCCTTCCCCTCCCTCTCCTCCTCCTGCCCTCCCCCTCTCCCACCCTCCCCCTCTCCCACCCCCTCCCCCTCTCCCTTCCCCTCCCCCTCTTCCCCTTCCCCTCCCCCTCCTTAGCCCACCATGAGGCAAATTGCTAGTTCCGTTTTCTAATTACCGAAGTACTTAAAGCGGTCAACCACATTCAGACGGTTATCCTGTTGGACTTATAAGAAGGACCAGGAGAAATATTAATAAATAAACCAAATGGATAAATACATTTATATAAGTGAATAAATATTTAAAGAAATGAATACTTAAATGAATACATAGAAAGATAAATTCATAAATATGTGAATACATAAGAAATAAATGAATAAATACATACATAAATAGATTAATTACTAAATACATAAATGAATAAATGAATAGATGAATGATAACATTATACTTGGATAAATATATAAATGGATAAATAAATCTAGCAAATATAATGAAATGAATTCACATATGTGTACGCTTGTAAACAAATCTGTATAAGGACACAATTATGCGTACATGCACACACTGACACACA
>NC_134784.1:24424605-24427105 GCF_046742065.1 Oratosquilla oratoria
TGATTTATTTAATTGTATATTTATTTACATATTCATTCACTAATTCATTTTTTATTCATTTATTCATTGAAGAACACATAATCGACCAAGTCTGTTCCTTGACATGAGCACATACAAACGAATAACCCATTTTCCACCCTATAAAGGGGCTGGCCGGTGCTTAATCATTATGATAATGACAACATCGATGTTGACGATCACGATGGCATTAATGATGACAATGAGGGATGATCGTGAGGTTGAGAACAGTCATGGAACAGAATGATGACATAACAGAAAAGAAATGTTCCTCTTTTAATGGCGACTGCGGTATCGTCGTAAGTTATGATAATGATTATGATTGTGATGATTGGTAAGGAGAAGGAGAAAAAGGAGAAGAAGAAGAGGAAGAAGAGGAAGAAGAGGAAGAAGAAGAAGAAGATGAAGAAGAAGAGTAGGAGGGAGAAGAAGTAGAAGAAGGAGAAGGAGAAGTAGAAGAGGAAGAAGGAGAGGTAGAAGAAGAAAGAGGAGGAGGAGAAGGAGAAGGAAAAGGAGAAGGAGGAGGAGAAGGAGAAGGAGAAGAAGGAGAAGGAGGAGGAGGAGAAGGAGAAGAAGAAGAAGAAGAAAATTATAACAATATATATAAAATTATAATAATAACAGCAACAACAATATTGATAATAATGAGGAGGAAAAGGAAAAGGATGAGAAGGAGGAGGAGGAGAATGAAGAGGAGGAGGAGGAGAATGAAGAGGAGGAAGAGGAGAATGAGGAGGAGGAGGATGAGGATGAGAAAGATAAGGAGAAGAAGACGGAGCAAAGGGAGGAAGAGGAAGAGAAGGAGAAGAAGTAGAGTGAGAAAGAGAAGAAGAAGTAGAAGAAGGAGGAGAAGGAGGAGGAGGAGGAGAAGGAAAAGAAGAAGAAATAGTAGGAGGAGAATAAATAGAAAGAGGAGGAGGAGGAGAAAGAGGAGGAAGAGGAAAAGGTGAAGGAGAGGAAGTAGAAAAAGGAAGAGGAGAAGAAGGAGGAGGAGGAAGAGGAAAAGGAGGAGGAGGAAGAGGAGGAAGAGGAGGAAGAGAAGGAAGAGGAAGAGGAGGGAGAAGAGGAAGAGGAGGAAGAGGAAGAAGAGGAAGAAGAGGAGGAGGGGGAGGAGGAGGAGGGTAGACACTGAGACGTCTTCTGTATCCGCTGAAATCGGACGATTCCATCAAGATCTCCTATTGGTCAAGACGACAGCCAATCACATGCGTCCTTTCCCGTCCGCTCTTTGGGACAAAGCTGTCGGCTCTTCAGTCTTTATGTTGACGTCTCCTCAGATGAATAAAATCGCCCGACGGCAGCAAGAAACAGCTTCGGGAGGGCGGACCCCCCCCAGTTGAAGGTTACCGTGACCGACCGTGACCCTTTAATGTCGTAGTTAGGGTAGGTTAGTTTTGGTAGCATTAGGGCAGGATTAGGTTAGGTCAGGTTAGGTTAGGTTAATTTAGGTGTAAGTTGGTTTAGGTTAGGTTAGGTTAGGTTAGGTTAGGCTAGGCTAGGTTAGGTTAGGTTAGGTCATGTGTGAATTAGGATACGTTAGGTTAGGTTAGGCTTGGTTAGGTTAGATGTAAGTTAAGATACGTTAGGTCAGGTTAGGTTAGGTTAGGCTAGGTTAGGCTAGATTAGGTTAGGATAGTCTACGTTACTTTAGGTAACGTTAGGGCAAGGTTGAGTTAGGATAAATTAGATTTAATGTTAGATTATTATAGGTCAGATTTAAGGTAGGTTGGGTTGACTGAAGTTAGGTAACAAAAGAGGGTAAGGCTAGGTCAGGTTAGGTTAGGGGAGAGGAGAGGGAGAAGAGAGGAAGGAGGAAGGGAGGAAGAGGGAGGAGAGAAGAGCGGTTTACGTCTGGAGGTGCTTCATAGTCCAAGAACAGAGACATCTGTGTTGCTCTTGAGTCTCACACACACACATACGCACACACACACACACACACACACACACACACACACACACACACACACAAACATATGAACTCTGAGCTCCCATCTGGGAGGGTAATAGTTGTTGATCACGAGTCCAGCACGTGGTCCAAGACTGTGGTGGATAACACGCATTTAACATCCTCGTGCCGTCAGGCGATTTTATTCAGGTGAGGTCAAGGTTTGAGATATTAGGTCATGCAACCTTTGCCCTGCGTGCTAAGACTGCTCTCTCCCAAGCACCCAGTTATATAATAGATACAATGGAGGTACGTAACTCGGGGTCATAGGGGTTCAAGCGAAGTGCCTCAGAGATCAGTCTTGACGCCCGGAGATGATTTTAATCTCGTTTTCAAAGTTAACCTTATTCGCCTCAGTTACGTAACCTTAACCCAAGGTGGAAAACTCGTTAACCGCCTACGTGGCTGGTAGCTAACTCCCTTTTGGGGCTTTTGAGAGTTAGATTAAGATCGACAGCTATCAAAAAAGGATTCGAACTCTTGTCTTTTGGCTCTGCGGTGCGACATGTCCTTTGGTCTCGTGCTGTGAGTTGCTTG
>NC_134784.1:24432105-24434605 GCF_046742065.1 Oratosquilla oratoria
TGACTTTTTCACATATTTTAGCTATTGTGCTTGTAAGGGAGACCGGTCTATAGTTTGTTGGGTCTTCCTTATCTCCCCCTTTATATATTGGCACAATATTGGCATTTTTCCAGTCTTGCGGTACCTTTCCTTCTTTGAGTGAGCAATCTATTATCTTATATATTTTGTCCGTTAGTTCATCTATACATTCTTTTAGTATCCAATTTGCAATTTCGTCCGGGCCGTATGATTTTCTGTTATCAAGGTTTATTATTTGGTCCTTTATTTCTGTGTCACAATTATTTTATTCATTGGGGGATCGTTCCCCCTTTCCTTCATCCCATTTGTGTGTATTTTCATTTGTGTGTGTGTGTGTGCGTGTGTGTTTGTAGATGTTTGTAGTATATGTGTGCGTTTGTGTGCCTTTGTGTGCGTTTGTGTGCATGTTTTTTTTGTGTGTGTATTTCAAACTCTCTCCTGCGTTCGTTCTTTCTATCTCTACTTGCTACCACAGGCTTACAGGGCGGCTCAAAAGCCAGTGAGATGATGCAATTTGTTACCATTTCTTCACTGAGTGATCTCAGGTCCGAAATGTGGTTCCAGCCAAACGGGGCGGCTGCTCATACAGCGAGAGAGACGAAAATGTTGTTGAAGAGGCAGTGTTTCTACGTTGTGATAAGATTCTGTACATGTATTTGTAACAATAAAGCTGTTATTGAGAAGTAATAGACCTTAATGTTTTTTAGGGTGCCCTGTATCTCTCTCTCTCTCTCTCCCTCTCTCTCAAAGGATTACAAAGGTGGAGCTTGCTGACAAGAGACCTTTTGGCCCATGACTAGTTCGGATGCGAAAAAATATAATAATGATAAAAAATAATAATAAAAATAAAATAGAATAAATCTCTCTAACTTATACTCTCTCTATCTCTCTCTCTCTCTCTCTCTCTTTCTAACTTTCTCTCTAACTTATTCTCTCTCTCTCTCTCTCTCTCTCTCTCTCTCTCTTTCTCTCTCTCTTTCTAACTTTCTCTCTAACTTATTCTCTATCACTCTCTCTAACTTTCTCTCTAACTCTCTTTCTCTCTCTCTCTCTCTCTCTCTCTCTCTCTCTCTCTCTTTCTCTCTCTCGCTTTTTCCTCTACTGCGCCATTGGCTTCTCCCCGAACGGGGACCCACGTGCGTAGGCCATCGTCACGTGGTTTTATCAGCTCTTGTCCCTGGGCTTCCCACGGAGCGCATCCCGTCTATGTTGACAGAGCCCAGCTCTACCACCACACCAGCAAATGTGCACAGCAATTACCAGCGCTTCTATCCTTGGGTAGAGTATCGTTAAAGTCATGAAATGGGTAAAGGAATGATTAAAGAAGGTAAAAGAAGAATCATGGGTGACTCGGGGCCGTAGGGGGTGCCACTGAAGTCCTCCTTTAGACAACACGTGTTGTATAAAAGGGGCAGTCAGTATGCCATATTGGGACAAAGAGAGACTTTCTGAGATGAATACGAAGACATGTTCATTAATTATCAAGTGGCATTTCCACAGGTTAGGTTAGGTTAGGTTAGGTTGGGTTAGGTCACATTAAGTATAGTTAATTAAGTTTAGGTTAGGTTATGTTAGGTTAGGTTAGGTTAGGTCAGATTAGGTATAGTTAAGTAAGTTTAGGTTAGGTTAGGTTAGATTAGGTCACATTAGGTATAGTTAATTAAATTTAGGTTAGGTTATGTTAGGTTAGGTTAGGTCAGATTAGGTATAGTTAAGTAAATTTAGGTTAGGTTAGGTTAGGTTAGGTTAGATTAGGTCACATTAGGTATAGTTAATTAAGTTTAGGTTAGGTTAGGGTAGGTGAGGTTAGAGTAGGTTGGTTAGATTAGGGTAGGTTTAAGTTGATTAGGTTAGGAGTTAGGTTAGGTCAGATTAGGTATAGTTAAGTAACTTTAAGTTAGGATAGGATAGGTTAGATTAGGTTGGTTAGATTAGAATAGGTTTTGGTTGGTTAGGTTAGGAGTTAGGTTAGGTTAGGTCAGGTGGACTAGCTTAGGTAGGGTAAGATTAGGCTGAGTAAGTTAGGTAAGGTCAGATCATGTCAGGTTAGCTTAGATTAGGCGAGTCTAGGTTCAGTTTGACTTTGTTGTGTTATTTTTTATGAGGATTACAAAGGATTACAAAAGCGGAGTATGCCGACAGACCTTTTGGTCCATAACTAGGTCGTATGCAAAAATATATATTTATATAATAATGATAAATAAAAAGATTATGATAATGTAAATAACATTGGATAGATATTACCCAATTCCTTTTTTCCCAAAATATCGCCATACTGAGAGAGTCGATGCCCGAAAATGGTGTATTTTCTAAATATCAAAGGCGATAATATCGTTTTTCGTGGCGATACTCTAGTCGTATTTTACCCAGGAGGCATCCACTCCCGGCGCCTTACCCAAGGTAAGCACTCACGGGGGAAGGGACTGAGAGAAAAGAAGGTCCAAATATGAGTTTGATTTACTTCAAAAACACTTCAAAAACA
>NC_134784.1:24437105-24439605 GCF_046742065.1 Oratosquilla oratoria
GAGAAAGAGACAGGCAGGGATAATTATCCAGACAGAGAAAATAGACAGAAAGACATAAAATGACACACACACACACACACACACATATATATACACACGTACACACATGTACACACACACACACATACATACACACACATGCACACATATACACACACACATACACGCACATACACACACATGCACACACATATACACACATACGTACACGCACGTACACACACATACACAGGCACACACATGCACACATATGTACATACACATACACACACATACACACATACATGTACACACACATACACGCACGCACACACATACGTACACGCACGTACACACATACACAAGTACACACATGTACACACACATACATGTACACACACATACACGCATGTACACACATGCACACACACACATGTACACACGCGCCCAGGGTCTGATCCATGGCCTTCTGGCTTGTCAGATCCGTCTTTGACCAAAAGGTTTGAGTAATTATGAAATACCATATCACACGTACACACGCACACACACACATGTACACACACACGTACACACACACACACACACACACACACGTACACACACATACACGGATCTAACCTTGAATGAAAATAAATAAATAAGATATTATTGCAATGCTCAATTGAACAGATGAGAAAGGTGGCGAATTCCTGGCAGTGAGGCGTCTCTTGGTGTATGTAGACGTATGACAAGTATATTTTCTGTACGAGTATATGACATATGCCCTTGCAAGTATGCTGACATATGCTCATATATCAAACAGTGCATGATATGCATGTGATGGGGGTATTATTTTCCGTATATGGGTGTGGGGGGGTAGCCGATGATGCGTAGAAAATGTAGACGTTTGATTATATGACATATGGTCGCCACCAGCCTGGGCGCCATTTTTTTTTTTTTTTTTTTTGTGTGCAAATTTTCGAGGAGTCATAATGCAAATATAACGCCGATTTTTGAGTTTGTGTACACACACGCACACACATACACGCACATACACACATACACAAACACACATGCATATATATATATATATATGTATATATATATGTATGTCTGTATGTATGTATGTGTATATTCCGTTTGATCAAGGCTAGGCCAAAGGTCCGGGTTCGAGTCCTTTGTGATTTATACACGGGCAAGAATGCAGGTACCCTCGTCTACTCTTCTGTTGACGTCAAGAGAGAGAGAGAGAGAGAGAGAGAGAGAGAGAGAGAGAGAGAGAGAGAGAGAGAGAGAGAGAGAGAGAGAGAGAGAGAGAGAGAGAGAGAGAGAGAGAGAGAGAGAGAGAGAGAGAGAGAGAGAGAGAGAGAGAGAGAGAGAGAGAGAGAGAGAGAGAGAGAGAGAGAGAGAGAGACGTCATATAGTGAGGCGATACATCACTGACGTCATATCGTCGGGCTTTTACTGCGACGACGCGAGCATCGTCCTATCAATGGACTTTTCCCATGGCTCTGTCGCATTAATTACGTCACGGTATTCTACGTTGTCCCAATCGACTATATATGACGTACTAGTGACGACGTAACTAATTTTGACGTAATAGTGACGATATTGTCGTGGGTTTCATCTATGAATTAATTTTTTTTTTTCATACCATCGATATGATGTCATGTCGTTTTCAAACTTTTTTTGAAAGCGTTATGACGTCACGTCGTCTTCGAACTCGATCAAAATATGACGTCATAACGCTTTGAAACTTGTTCAAAGCGTTATGACGTCATTCTTCAAGTGTGCAGACTTTGTGTACTTGGACAACACAACGAATTCTTTCACTCTCTCTCTCTCACAATCCTTTGTCTCTGTTATTTTATCTTTTAATTTTTGTTGTTGGATTTGTGCATTCACGTAACTAATTAATGAATAATTAGAATTTGCTCTAAGCGCTTAATGGTCTCAGACATATGTATATATATATATATATATATATATATATATATATATATATATATATATATATATATATATATATATATATATATACATATGACTTATTGTCCCACTGTCGGAGAATGAGAGAGGATGGACAGAAAATCTGTATATTTCGACCACTATCTGTGGTCACCTTCATTCTGCTGAAGAGGACCACAGATAGCGGTCGAAATATACAGATTTTCTGTCCACCTTATCTCATTCTCTTACAGCGGGTCAATAAGTCTTATTTTACAAATAAATGTGCTACTACATTAAACCTTCCATATATATACATATACATATGTATATATATATTTTTGGAAATATATATATATATATATATATATACTAGATATGTATAAACACTAGAAACGTGTGTTCCACAGATAGAAGGTAACCACTAATGAAAAGAAACGACCGAAGCAGAGTGCTTTCGTGTATTACATCTTCAGTGTACTGAAGATGTAATACACGAAAGTGCTCTGTTCCGGTCGTTTCTTTTCATTAGTGGTTACCCTGCATACACACACACACAACACACACACACAAACACACACACACACACACACAC
>NC_134784.1:24444605-24449605 GCF_046742065.1 Oratosquilla oratoria
GTGTGTGTGTATGTGTGTGTGTGTGTGTGTGTGTGTGTGCGCGCGTGCGTGTGTGTGTGTGTGTGTGTGTGTGTGTGTGTGTGTGTGTGTGTGTGTGTGTGTGTGTAAAACTTTCACCCACCCTCGGAGAAAGAATAAGCTACGATACAGAGTAAACCGTCTATTTCGACCACTGACTGTGATCCTCTTCAGCGGGTACATACATAGAATAAGAAGAGAACATATATATAGAGGGAATTCCAGAAAAATGAACTAGGTAAGCCTCAAGTCACGTGTCCTTGATGGGGTAGGAACTTTTGTTCCTTGGAGATAAGTTTGGTTACTGCCAAGTCAGTAATAGCATCTGGTAACTGGGAGTAACCAAACTTATGCCATGGACACGTGACTTGAGGCCTCCCTAGTTCCCTTTTGTAGTATTTCTTTCTGCATATATGTTCATATCTTCCTATTTTATGTATATATCTGCTAAAGAGAATCACAGTCAGTGGTCAAAATATACGGCTTACTCTGTATCTCAGCTTATCTTGCTCCGACAGTGTGTCTAAGTTATATTTCACTCTTATGCTACAACATCTACGTCAATATATATATATATATATATATATATATATATACAATATATATGTGTGTATATATATATACATATATATATATATATATATATATATATATATATGTTATGAAGGTATGACAGATGAGTGGAAAAGGTGGTAGAGAAACGCGGGTTAGAGAAAATAGTGTTCTCGCTCTAACCCGCGTTTCTCAGCCACCTTTTCCACTCATATATGTATATATATATATATATATATCTATATATATATATATATATACAGTATATACATATATATATGAGTATATGTATGTTTCCCATTGTTTTGTAAGTTACCTGAAGATCACCCTTACCTGATATAAAACGTATCCATAATCTTTCTACAATTTCTTCATATTATGGGTAATTTTCATGAATACACTGATACGTAAATATATATATATATATATATATATATATATATATATATATATAGTACATACATACATACATACATATATGCATTATGCACACATACATACATACATATATGCATATATACATATATACATACACTCACATACATACATATATGCACACATACATATGTACATACATCATACATATACATATACCAAGGCTTTTTCCCCCTTACAAGGGGGG
Source organism: Oratosquilla oratoria (assembly GCF_046742065.1). Classification (NCBI taxonomy): domain Eukaryota; kingdom Metazoa; phylum Arthropoda; class Malacostraca; order Stomatopoda; family Squillidae; genus Oratosquilla; species Oratosquilla oratoria. The sequence continues at coordinate 24,445,798 of NC_134784.1, forward strand.
TAGCCAAAAAGAAAAAGGCATAAAATCATTCCCACACATTCCATCCCTGAATACACTCCACACCCCTCCACCCTCCCTCTTATCTTAGCACCTCCTGAATGACGGGTCATCCCTGCACCTTGTCCACTGCCCTGGGTCAGAAGCAGTGTCGCAAGACACAGCACATCCACAGCAAGGCCGCTTCATTAAATCGGCGACCCCCCCTCTCCGTCCCCCCATTGCATAAATTGAGAGGACGGGGAGAAATCCCTTCGGGCTGCGTCAAATTTTGCTCACACATACTACCTCACCCCTCATCCACCCGCCCATTCCACCTCATGCAATCACAACATCATCCATATACAACCATTCTCCATTCACCCGTCTTCTGTCCTCTCCCGTCCTTCCTCAACAGACATTCCCCTCTTCCCCAAAGCCCCCTTCACCCCATCCATCCACCTCATCCTAGGACGTCCCCTCATGTTCACTCCCTCCACATCTGCCCTCCACACCTCTTTTACTAGTCTTTCTTCACTCATTCTTTCCATGTGTCCAAACCATCCTAATATTCTTTCATCAACCCTATCTCCCAGCTCCTTTTCCACCCCTGTTCTCCTCCTCACCTCCTCATTTCTCACTCTATCCAGCCTAGTAACCCCCATCATACTTCTCAGACACCTCATCTCAAACACATTCAAACTCCTTCTCTCTTCCTCTCTTATGTTCCATGTTTCTGCCCCATACAGTGCTGTTGGCACAATCACTCCTTCATACAGTCTCCTCTTAGCATCCATTCCCACATGTCTATTTTTCATTACACTCTTTAATCCACCAAGGCATTTACTCGCTTCTCTCAATCTACATTCTACCTCCACTTTCACTCCACCTTTCCTTGCCACATTTGCACCCAAGTATCTAAAACTATCCACTTCCTCCAGTCGCTCTCCCTTAATGCTCACTTCCAGTCTACTGCCACTTTCACCCCTTGTACATCTCATCACCTTACTTTTACCCACATTTATCTTTAGCTTTCTTTTATCACATACTCTCCCAAACTCTGCCACCAACTTCCTCAATCCCTCCTCCGATCCTGCCACAAGCGCAGTGTCGTCCGCAAACAACAGCTGACTCACCTCCCACTTTTCTCCATTTTCTTTAACCATCTCCAATCCCTTGCCCACTACCCTTGCATTTACCTCTCGCACCACCCCATCCATGTATAAGTTGAACAGCCAGGGCGACATAACGCATCCTTGACGAAGTCCCACCTTTACCTCGAATCACTCACTCTCTCCATTTCCAATCCTGACACAAGCTCTACTACTCTCATAAAAACTCTTGACAGCTCCCAGAAGCTTTCCTCCTATCCCGTATATCTGCATAACCTCCCACAGTGCCTTCCTGTCTACCCTATCATAAGCCTTTTCCAGATCCATAAAAGCCCAAAAAACATCCTTCCCCTTTCCTATAGCTTTCTCACATATCTGTCTTACCACAAAGATCTGATCTACACAACCTCTACCCGTCCTAAATCCACACTGTTCCTCACCAATTACTCCTTCTGTTCCTCTCCTAATCCTCTCAATCAAGATCCTCCCATAAGCCTTCCCAACTACACTTAACAAGCTAATCCCTCTGAAACTACTACATTCATACTTGTCCCCTTTTCCCTTGTAAAGAGGAACTATACAAGCACTCCTCCAGTCCTCCGGCACTCTACCCTCTCTCCAACAAACATTAAATAACCTCACCAACCAGTCCACCATCACTGTACCTCCCTTTTTCAGACATTCCGCATGGCATCCATCCAGACCAGGTGCCTTACCTGCTTTCATCATCTTAACAACTGCCTTCACCTCATCCTTCCTTATTTCTCCTCCATTCTCCTCATTCATCACTCTCATTTTCTTCGCACTTCCCACTGCAGCAATCTTTCCTTCCCTATCCTTCTTCACATTTAGCAACTCCCTAAAATATTCTGCCCATCTTCCCCTTACTGCCTTCTCTTCCATTATCATCTCTCCATCTGCACCTTTTACCTTTTCTTCTCTACTTGATTCGCCTCCTCTTCCTCTCTTAATTTCTTTCCAAAACATCTTTTTATTACTTTCAAAATTTTCTGTCAAACTCTTACCCCATTTCACATCTGCTCTCCTCTTTGCAACCTTTACCTTTTGCTTTACTTCTCTTTTCTTTTCTTTGTACCTCTCATATGACTCCCTCGTCCTATTTTGTAACCAATCTGTGAAAGCTCGCTTCTTCTCTTCTACAACCTTCTTTGTTTCCTCATCCCACCATTCACTACCCTTTCTTCTATTTCCCCCTGTCCTTCTTGTTCCACACACCATCCTTGCACACTTTATGATTCCCTCCTTGAACCATCCCCATTCCTCCTCCACATCCAGCTCTACTCTACCCTTTACTCCCTCCCACTCCTCCTTCAGCTTCTTTCCGTACTCCTTCTCCTTTTCCTTCTCATTCAAAGAGTTCACTCTAAGAACCTCCCTACCTTTTGTCCCTTTCCTCTTTCTCCATCTATCCTCCACTCTCAACTTACCCTCCACCAAAAAATGATCTGATATTCCCCCACCCTCTCCCCTTAGCACATGTACATCCTTAACTCTTCCTATCATAATCCTATTTACCACTACATAATCCATTAGCGCTCTATCTACCACCCTTCCCTCCACCACCCTCTCCCATGTGTACTTATGCTTGAGTTTCTTCCGAAACACTGTATTTGCTATCATCAACTCTCTTTCTAGACACATTTCCACCATCAACTCTCCACTACGATTCTTTCCTGGAACTCCACACTTCCCAACCACTCCATCGATTGGACCATTTCCCACCCTAGCATTAAGGTCTCCCAGTACTATCACATTGACATTTCTCACTGCCAGGCCCATATGCACTTACAGAGACCAACATCTTCCCCAGTTTCACCTTCATCCACATTATCCTTGAGGAAACCTCCCGTTTACCTATCTCTTCACTTACTAGAATAGCCACCCCTTCCCTCCCTCGCCCTCTCTTCACTCCTGATAACCTCCCACTTACACTCCCAAACTTACACTCACCCTTCCCTTTCAACTTAGTTTCACTCAAAGCCAACACATCCATCTTTCTTCTCACAAACATACTACCTATCTCTTCCCTTTTACTCTCATCTGTACCACATCCACGCAAATTAAAAGACCCAAACCTTAGGGGTGGGTCTACAAGGAGAAGGATGCCTAGTCCCAATCCCCCTCCCTTTCTTCTCGCCTCTTACGATCCAAGTGGGAATACTTGGTGGCAGTATTCTTTTCCCCAACCACAGGGAATTCCTCCATCACAGAAAAAGAATACTCAGAGAAATGGTACAGGACAGCAACAAGGGGTTGGAGGACAGCATAACGGAGGGACAGTCGTAGTATAAAAGTGTCATCATTTCTCTATGAACAGAGTTTTCCTCTATCATAGACAAAAATGATGTGTGGCTCTGGTCCGTAGGGGCGCCCCATATAGACCCTAAAGTATCAACTGCATGCTACTTTGCCACAATAACAAGCAGCCAATACCCCAGACGGGTACACATACATATATACATACACACATACATACATACATACATATATATATACATACGAATACATACATACACACTCATACTTACATACATACATACATACATACACACACACATACATATATACATACACACACATACATACATACATGCATCCGCACATACATACACATACCTACATACATACACACATATATACATTTATATATACATACACACATACATACGTACCTACACATACATACATGCATCCACACA
>NC_134784.1:24454605-24462105 GCF_046742065.1 Oratosquilla oratoria
ATAGAATAGTTTGGGTTGCTCTTTGCATTTGTCTATAATATCCTTCTCATGGTTCCTTTTCTCCTCTCTTCTCACATTAACATACTCATTTCTATAGTTAACATAAATTTGCCATTTGCTTTATTTTTTGTCTTTTCTCCACTTTTTCCAAGCTTTGTCCCTTCTGTCTTTTGCCTCACTGCATCTTTTGTTGAACCAACATTTAATGTACTCTCTCTCTCGCTTTTGTCTTGGTACATGCCTGTTTACCCCTTCATTGTAGTTTTCCATCAATATATTCCATTTCTCTTCCACTGCTGTTTCTTCCCTGTAAAATATTTCCCAGTTTGCATTCCGGAAGAATGTCTTTAGTTTTGTAAAGTCTGTTTTGTTGTACCTCAGTCTTCCTTTCCTATGCTTTTCGTTCCTCTCTATGTCTATTTCTTCCTTTAGTATAGTTTCGATGAGTACATGGTCACTCTTTCCAATTGGTGTCTCATACTGGACTTTATGCACTATTTCAGGCTCTGTTGTAAATATTAGATCTAGTTTCGATGGCTCTTCATTATTTCTGTACCTTGTGTTTTCATGGACCCATTGGGTCATTGTGTACTCCATGGTCATATCTAGCAGTACATTGCCCCACGAGTCATCTCCTCCTTGCACTGTCATGCTGTCCCAACAAATTTCTTTGCAATTGAAGTCCCCCATAACTACCAGATTACCCTTACCCATTAATATCTCATTGAGTGATTTTCTTGTGTCATCTAGCATTTTTTTTATGTTCAATTTCTTTCCAAGCGCTTGTTTTTGGAGGCACATAAGTCACCACAAACTTTCTACTTTTCATATTCTTGCCTTCGACTTTTATCATGATCAATTCAGCATTACCTTTGCCCTCTGCAATTTTTGTCACCTTTAGGTCTTTCTTGGCCAAGAACATGATTCCCCCTCCCTGTTTCTTGTCCCTGTTTTTTATCCAGTAGTTGTATAAACCTTGTCCGATAACAGTGGATGGTATTTCACCTCTTAGTTTAGTCTCTACAATTCCCATTATGTCTGGTTTTGCTTCTAACAGATAATCATTGAGTTCGTTCAGTCCCGAAATTAGTCCGTCAATGTTGGTATAGGCCACTTTTAATTTTCTTCCTTCTCCCTGGTTTCTTCTTCCCTTGTTTTGTTCGTTTTGAAGCGCCATTGTCTTAATCTCAAGTCTATTACTCTCCACTGGAATTCTTTGCATTCTGTCTCTGATCTTTTCAAGTTTTTTTCCTTTGCTTCTTCTCTTAGCGCCCTTTCTTTTTCTAATTCCTCAGTACTCATTTCTCTTTTTATCCATATCTTATTGTATTTTTCACTCTTTGCCAAGTTACCTACTTTTTCAAATATGTCTTCTACTACCACTTGTGACCTTAGTTTTATCTTTAGAGGTCGATTCCTATCCTTAGTATAGCGACCAATTCTGTAAGTCTCTTCTAAGTCTGTGCCTGAATCACTATCTCCCCCCTGAATTTCATTAAGGATTTCTACTGCTGTCTCTTTTTCTTCTTTTTCTCTCATGTACCTCGCCAATCCTTGTTTTTCTTTAAGCCCATAAACCACAATACATTTCTTCCTATCTACTGTGTCCCTGACCCAATTTGCTTTTTCGTTAATCACTTGAATGATTGTGTCTTTTGCATTATCTTGCATTTGCTGCTTGACTATTTCTTTGAAAGCAATTTCTTTATTTTCAATATTTTCTTTCCACTTCTTAATTTCCTGGATACTGTCCCCACCTAAGTTTTCTTCGATCTTTTGTGTCAATTCTTGGAATTTGTTGTTCACTTCCTGCTTTAGATTTTCGCTATTATTATCATTAGTTTTCTTCTTTTCATTTTCATTCTTCAGTTCATTTATGTCTCTTTTCATTTCTTTAATTTCGTTTGTAAGATCCAAGTTAGCTTTTTTCAGGTCAGAAATTTCATGGTTAGTCTTAGATAAACAATCAATTAAACCAATGACCTCTTTTCTTAAGTCCATGATTTCATTTTCCCACCGAGTCCTATTTTTGCTCATCTCTCTCTCTATCTCTAATAATCTACTTAAGTTCTTTCTTTCGTACTTACCAAACCCTAAGAAATCATTGTCGTAACACGTGGTGCTTTGTTTATTGTTTACATCGCGGTTCAGTGGATTGCCTCCAGATGGCTCTGATTCGCAACTGGCTTTCGAGTCGTTTTCATTCATTTTTGCTAATTTCGAGTTAACACAATTAACTAGCACTGCATAGATACCATTTCGGGCACTCACGTTCACTCCCCACCCCTACAGTACAAACCAGGTTTTCCTTTTTCGTCGTAAATCCTCTTCTTCTTGGTCGCGCGACGACGAGCGGTGTTGCTTCGGTGTATGAAGGTGTGATTGCGTGCGTGTGTGTGTGTGTGTGTGTGCGTGTGTGCGTGTGCGTGTGTGCGTGTGTGCGTGTGCGTGTGTGTGTGTGCGTGTGCGTGTGTGTGTGCGTGCGTGTGCGTATGCGTGTGCGTATGCGTGTGCGTATGCGTGTGCGTATGCGTGCGCGTATGCGTGTGTGTGTGTGTGTGTGCGCGCGCGTGTGCGTGTGCGTGTGTGTGTGTGTGTGTGTGTGTGTGTGTGTGTGTGTGTGTGTGTGTGTGTGTGTGTGTGTGTGTGTGTGTGTGTGCGTATGCGTGTGTGTGTGCGTATGCGTGTGTGTATGTGTGTGTGTGTGTGTGTGTGCGTATGCTTGTGTGTATTTGCGTATGCGCGCGTGTGTGTATGTGCGTGTGTCTGTGCGTGTGTGTGTGCGTATGCGTGTGTATGTGCGTATGCGTGTGCGTGTGTTTGTGCGTATGCGCGTGCGTGTGTATATGCGTGTGTGTGTGCGTATGCGTGTGTGTGTGCGTATGCGCGTGTGTGTGTATGTGCGTATGCGTGTGTGTATGTGCGTATGCGTGTGTGTGTGCGTATGCGCATGTGTGTGTGCGTATACGAGTGTGTATGTATGTACTCTTGACCCTTCGGCCTGCAGGTCAAAGAGCGAACCAACTTTACAAAAAGAGAAAAAATTAATAAATAAAGAGCGAAGGACGCGGCTCCAGGCTCATAGAAAGAGAGAGAGAGAGAGCCAACATCATCTTGGCGCCAATAAATAAATGAATAGATAAAAAATAAAAAAATAAAGAAATTAATTAATAAATATATAAATACACAAGTAAATGAATAAATAAATAAATGATAAGTAATAAATGAATAAATTAATTAATAATAAAGAATTAATAAATACATAAGTAAATAAATAAATAAATAAATACTCGTAGATAATAATAAATAAGTAAAAATAAATAAATGAAATGATAGATAATGAATAAAAAAAAAAGACAGAAATTGAGCCAACCAGGATATCACTGAGACGAATAAAATCGTCTGGCGACAGGAACGGTTAATGGAAGAGGACCACGTGGAACGGAAGGGGTTTGGCGAAGGGACAGTTCCGCCCGTCGCCAAATGCCGGACAAAAGCCCCCTTTGTCCCCCCCCCAACGCCCCTCCCACCCCCTCACCTCACATCGACCTTGGCGATTCCCAAAATGGATTGCCATGGTCGACGCTGGACTATTCTCTCTCTCTCTCTATCTCCATCTATCTATCTATCTATCTCTCTCTCTATCTCAATCGATCTACCTATTTATCTCTCTCTCTCTCTCTCTCTCTCTCTCTCTCTCTCTCTCTCTCTCTCTCTCTCTCTTTCATTCCCTCCTCTCCTCTCTCCCCCTCTCTTTCTCACTCCACCCTCTCTATCTCTCTCTCTCTATCTATCTGTCTATCTCTTCCTCTCTCATTCCCTCCTCTCCTCTCTCCTCCCTCTCTTTCTCACTCCACCCTCTCTCTTTCTCTTTGTGTGTGTGTGTGTGTGTGTGTGTGTGTGTGTGTGTGTGTGTGTGTGTGTGTGTGTGTATTTCACCATTATTTTTGATCACCTGCTGGACTCGTGATTGACAGCTATCACTCCCGAATTAGAACTCAGAGCTCACATAATCCAATCTGCTTGTGATACTGTGATCTTACACCCATCCCCTTGCTCAAGGGGGACAGTGTCGGCTTAAGGTATGAATAAACACCTTCGCGTTCCGAGTTAGGCGCTATCTTGGTACCGCAAAGTGGCGAGCCGTGATGCTAACCACTACCATAGCAGGAAAGGTCCCAGTGACTCGGCAATGTTTTGAACTCGGGCGGCCTGTGGGTTGCCCGCTGTGTGATGATGATGATGATGATGATGATGATGATGATGATGATGATGATGATGATGATGATGATGATGACGACGATGACGATGATGATGATGATAATGATGATGATGACGACTGTCAGCATTTCTCAGTGTCGCGTCACTGTGGAAGCTGACGTCGCAAATATGGTCACGTATGCTTGCCTGACACCTCCCTCTTCCTCCTCATCCTCCTCTTCCTCCTCCTCTTCCTCCTTCTCCACTTCATTCTCCTCAATCAGCGAGTGTAGAACAGGAGAAAGATCTTAGTGTTATGATCTCAAGCAATCTCGAACCAAACAAACAATGCTCAGAGTTTATTAGAACTTCAAAGAAATTAATTGGATCTATAGGTAGAGCTTTCGACTTCAGAACTTAGAAAATTATTCTTAATCTATATAATGGTCAGGCCTAACCTAGAATACTGCTTACAGTGTTGGTCTCCATACTACAAGAAGGACATACAAAAGTTAGAAAAGGTACAACGCAGAGTATCAAAACTCATCCCAATGTTGAGGAACAAAACATACGATGAGCGCTTAAGGGAACTTAATTCATTTAGTCTCTCGAAAAGGAGAGAGGGAACTTACTTAAGGTTTTCAAAATTATCAAAGGAATTGAAAACATGGATATGTAAAAATATTTTAAAATTAACACCTCTAACGTAACTAGGATGAATAGATGCAAGATTATAGGTAGACGTTTTCAAACAGACTTAGGCCAAATATTCTTTCTTCAATCGCGTTGTTAATGCATGGAATGGTCTATCATCCAAAGTCATCGAGTGTTCCACAGTAGAGGTACTCGATATTTAGCTAGAAATCCCCGTCTAGTATTTTTTACTTCTAGATAGTGCCAACAGCACTGTATGGGGCAGAAACGTGGAACATAAGAGAAGAAGAGAGAAGGAGTTTGAATGTGTTTGAGATGAGGTGTCTGAGAAGTATGGTGGGGGTTACTAGGCTAGATAGAGTGAGAAATGAGGAGGTGAGGAGGAGAACAGGGGTGAAAAAGGATTTGGGAGAGAGGGTTGATGAAAGAATATTAGGATGGTTTGGACACATGGAAAGAATGAGTGAAGAAAGACTAGTAAAAGAGGTATGGAAGGCAGATGTGGAGGGAGTGAACATGAGGGGACGTCCTAGGATGAGGTGGATGGATGGGGTGAAGGGGGCTTTGGGGAAGAGGGGAATGTCTGTTGAGGAAGGAAGGGAGAGGACGGAAGACAGAGGTGAGTGGAGAATGGTTGTATATGGATGATGTTGTGACTGCATGGGGAGAAATGGGCGGGGGGTGGGGGGTGGGGTAGTGTGTGTGAGTGAGTTTTGACGCAGCCCGAAGGGATTTCTCCCCGTCCTCTCCTTATATGCAAGGGGGGACGGAGAGGGGGGGTCGCCGATTAAATGAAGCGGCCTTGCTGTGGATGTGCTGTGTCCTGCGACACTGCTTCTGACCCAGGGCGGTGGGCAGGGTGCAGGGATGACCCGTCATCCAGGAGGTGCTCAGATGAGAGGAAGGGTGGGAGGGGTGTGGAGTGTATTTAGGGATGAAATGGGTGGGAGTGTTTTTATGCCTTTCCCTTTTTGGCTACCTCCCTTGGAAGGGGGAAAAAGCCTTGGTATATGTATGTATGTATGTAGATAGATTTAGATTAAATAACGAAACAGGCTCGTGTGGGCCAGTAGGTCTGTTGTTGTTCATTTATCCATGTAACTCCATGTAACTGTAACTCCTCCTTCTTCCTCCTCCTCCACCTCTTCCTCCTCCTCCTCCAGTTCTTCCTTCTCCACCTTTTCCTCCTCCACCTCTTCCTCCTTCTCCTCCCCCACCTTTTCTCCCTTCACCTCCTCCTCTCCCTCCTCCTCCTTCTCCACCTCTTCCTCCTCTACCTCTTCCTCCTTCTCCTCCTCTACCTTCTCTCCCTTCTCCTCCACCTCTTCCTCCTCCTCCTCCAGTTCCTCCTTCTCCACCTCTTCCTCCTCCACCTTCTCCTTCGCCTCCTCCTCTCCTTCCTCCTCCTCCTCCTCCTCGCCCATCTTTCAAACACATTTGTGTGATTCACCACAGTCTTAGATCACGTGCAAAAATCGTGATCGACTCTACCCTCCCGGATGATAGCTCGGTCTATGGTTAACGCTGTGACCTTACATACACACACACACACACACACACACACACACACACACACACACACACACACACACACACGCACACAAGCATTCTCTCTCTTTCAAAACTCCTTGCCCAACAGAGCGGGATACCAGCTCGCAGTACAATGATGGTGATTTTTTTTTTTTTTTTTAATCCCTGGGTGGGACTCAAACTCGATTGCTGATTTAGCGATCGAGAACAGTGCCACTGCACCGTCGAGCCGGCGCGCGCGCGCGCGTGTGTGTGTGTATGTGAGTGTGAATTTTCAGTTAATTAACATATTTTCTTTGTCTTGACCATTTGGCCTTTCCATTATTATGTAACCAGAAGACTAGACATACAAAGTTATCAGTTCATCTTCTCCCTTAGAGGATAGGAGCGGATGTTGGGCAAAACCAACCAGCGTGTATGTGTGTGTGTGTGTGTGTGTGTATGTGTGTGTGCGTGTGTGTGTGTGTGTGTGCGCGTGTGTGTGTGTATGTGCATGTGTGTTTGTATGTATAAGTCTTTATATGTGTGTGTGTATGTATATATGTATGTATGTATGTATGATGTATGTGTGCATAAGACTTTGCGTGTGTGTGTGTGTGTGTGTGTGTGTGTGTGTGTGTGTGTGTGTGTGTGTGTGTGTGTGTGTGTGTGTGTGTGTGTGTGTGTGTGTGTGTGTGTGTGTGTGTGTGTGTGTGTGTGTGTGTGTGTGTGTGTGAGTGTGAGTATGCATGTATGTATGTATGTGTGTACTGTATGTATGTATGTGCGCGCGCGCGTGTGTGTGCATATGTGTTTGTATACGCGCGCGCGCGTGTGTGTGTCTGTTTGCTTGTGTGTGTGTTTGTGTATGCATGTATGTGTGTATGTATGTGTGTGTGTGTACGTGTGCATGTGTACTAGTGCATATACGTGTACACGCTTCTCCATACCCAACAATGAAAACCACCTGTACAATATTCGTGTACAATGCAGCCAGATGGTGCATGGATTGTGCAAATCATGCACTGCGCGCATGATTGGGGCCGGGCCGGTCGGAGGAGGAGGCGATGACCATATAAGGAGTGCATGAGGGAGGTGGCTTGTGTGCATAGTACATAATATACAGGTTCTATATAA
>NC_134784.1:24477105-24479605 GCF_046742065.1 Oratosquilla oratoria
GTGTGTGTGTGTGTGTGTGTGTGTGTGTGTGTGTGTGTGTGTGTGTGTGTGTGTGTGTGTGTGTGTGTGTGTGTGTGTGTGTGTGCATCCATGTTCGCGTATGTACATCATGTGTATATTTACCTAATTGCATTTACTTAATCGTAATATAAACAATGAGAGCTATGCGCGTGGGGTCCCGCGTATGAGTCATCACGGACCAAATTTTCAACTTTCAATTCTCTCTCAGGGCATTTCAGTGTAAATCTTCTTTAATGTTACTAGACGGGTCGTGTGTGTATGTGTGTGTGTTCACATTGGTCTTTGGATCACGTGCTGTACTCGTGAATGACAGCTATATCCCTCCCGGAAGAGAGCTCAGAGCTTGTATGACTGATCTATGGGTAATGCAGTGTGTGTGTGTGTGTGTGTGTGTGTGTGTGTGTGTGTGTGTGTGTGTGTGTATGTGTGTGTTTGTGTGTGTGTGTGTGTGAGAGAGAGAGAGAGAGAGAAAGAGTGAGAGAGAGTCAAGAGTTGAGAATTTGAGAGCTACAGGTACTGAGAGTCCAGCATGAGAGTGCAAGAGCCAAGGAGTACGGGAACTCCCAACTCCTCCTCCACCTCCACTCCCTCCCCCTGCTCCCTCTTCTTCTCCCCCCCACCTCCCCTAATCCCCCCATCTTGGGGGGAATGGCGACCTGCCTTGGTATTGTAGTCGGAAAGCGAGCACACACACACACACACACACACACACACACACACACACACACACACACACACACACACACACACACACACACACACACACACGTACACACACACACACACACGTACACACACACACACACACACACGTACACACACACACACACACACACACACACACACACACACATCTGAATGTACGTATAATACATCGGATAGTAAGTACAATTAGGTAAACACACACATATACAATGTACATATACAACCTGAAGAGATAAGAGAAAGAGAGAGAGAGAGAGAGAGAGAGAGAGAGAGAGAGAGAGAGAGAGAGAGAGAGAGAGAGAGGTAGAGCCCCGGGAGTTGATAGTGGCAAGCGATCAGGATTGACTTCAAAGCAAGGCCAACCACATGTATGACTCATCGCGCGCAGGGCAGCCCATGGGGGGGGGAAGGAGGGGGAGGTGCTGGGGGGGAGGAGGGAGAATGGGGGGGAGGGTAGACGGGTGGTAGAGGAATAAATGAGAGGAGAACTGTGTGAGTCTACCTCTGTCTTTGAGGAGGAAGAGGAGGAGGAGGAGGAGGAGGAGGAGGAGGGGATGAAGAAGGAAGAAGGGGAAGAAGGAGGAGGGTGAGAGGAAGAAGAGGGGGGAGACTGGCTACGGAGGGGGGGGAAGAGGTGGGAGGGAGGGGGGGAAGTTGCTTTGTACACTACGCTGAGTGTTCTACCTTGCCCCTTCCTCCTCCTCCTCTTCCTCCTCCTCCTCCTCTTCCTCTTCCTCTTCTTCTTCCTCCTCCTCTTCTCCCTCACTCTTCACCATTGTTTCTATCCTCTCTCTATCACCATCACTGAAAATTCCATCATTACCTCCAGCACTACCTCCAGCACCAACACCACCTCCAGCACCAACACCACCTCTACCTCCGACACTACCTCCAGCACCAACACCGCCTCTACCTCCAGTACTACTTCCAGCACCAACACCACCTCTACCTCCAGCACTACCTCCAGCACCAACACTACCTCTACCTCCATCACCAATACCACCTCTACCTCCAGCACCAACACCACCTCTACCTCCAACACCACCTCTACCTCCAGTACTAACATCACCTCTACCTCCAGCACTAGCCTCCAGCATCAACACCACCTCTACCTCCAGTACCAACACCACCTCTACCTCCAGCACCAACACCACCTCTTCCTCCAGCACCAACACCACCTCTACCTCCAGCACCAACACCACTTCTACCTCCGACACTACCTCCAGCACCAACACCACCTCTACCTCCACCACTACCTCCTGCACCAACACCTCCTCTACCTCCGACACTACCTCCATCAACAACACCACCTCTACCTCCAGCACCAACACCACCTCTACCTCCAACACCACCTCTACCTCCAGCACCACCTCTACCTCCAGCACCACCTCCAGCACCAACACCACCTCTACCTCCAACACCACCTCCAGCACCAGCACCACCTCTACCTCCAACACCACCTCCAGCACCAACACCACCTCTACCTCCAGCACTACCTCCAGCACCAACACCACCTCTACCTCTACCTCCTTCTCCAACTCCAAAGAGTAACAAATATTCGTTTTCTTTATTCTCGCACATTGTTATTTCAATAACCTCTTCAATAACATTTATAACATAAGTAGAACCAAAAGATCGTTCATAAAAGAACAAGATATCAATAACAATAACAGCATCAACAACCAATTTAACACGGTCCAGAATAGCCAAGGTAATATTAACAATGATAGTAATAACATCTACAAGCAAGGTTGAAATAACGAGATTAAGCATT
>NC_134784.1:24484605-24494605 GCF_046742065.1 Oratosquilla oratoria
TACATTTGAAAACGTTATGAATGAACGTAACTTGAGTTACTCTACGTAGTATTTTGGTTGTAAGTCAACCGAAACAACTCCTAGGTGGTCCTCGTATAGAAGTGAGGAAAACACACACACACACACACACACACGTACACACACACACACATACACACACACACACATACACACACACACACACACAAACACACACACATGAATACGTACACAGACACACGTACACACACATATGCATACGTACACAGACACACGCAGGTCTGCATGTGCACAGACATACACAAACGTACACATATATGCATGTGTACACACACATACACACATAAACACACACACGGACACACACTAACACACATGAGCACGTCCACACACGCATACAAACACACACACATAAACACATAGCAGTTTACGTATACATGTTAGTGTGTGTGTGTGTGTGTGTGTGTGTGTGTGTGTGTGTGTGTGTGTGTGTGTGTGTGTGTGTGTGTGTGTGTGTGTGTGTGTGTGTGTGTGTGTGTGTGTGTGTGTGTGTGTGTGTGTGTGTGTGTGTGTGTGTGTGTGTGTGTGTGTGTTCATTCCCGCGTGCATAAATACATTTGCTACCTCACATATACTACAATACTTTCTTCGCAGAACTATGCTTATGCTCGTGGGAACCCGCCCTTAGATGACGTCACCCTTCTGTCATCATACGATATTATTCACCCGAAAGGATGACCCCAGCGTGACCTTGGTTGACCCTTACACTGTGATGACCTTCTTTATAATCCTTATTTAAAAAATCTTTATTTTATAATGATCTATTCATATTCCTGTGAAGAGCGGGGCGGAGGACAGGGATGACCCCCAACAGCATCCCTCTTTAGATATTTTATTCTGGTGAACGCCAGCAGATCCTATTCAGCTCCGGGCAGGACCCCGTGGTGCCGTAAGGGTCAAAATCATATGCCCTTATTGGTCGATATGTACTCTTTTGGTCACAGAGTCCTTTTATGTAAAGTTTCTCTTTAAGGCTTCCCAAGAAGACTTACTTCCTTCCTCCGTTCCCGGACGACGCGACGTCGTGTCCGAATCAGGATTTAGATCCGGATAAAGACTCCACCAGCTCCACCACCACCACCACCACCTCCTCCTCCTACTCCTCTTGTTGGACTCTAAAACGCAAATGAAATATTATCCTTTGCAATAAAAGATCTGACAGCCCGGCGTTTAATTGTAATTGGATAGGGTAGTGGTAGCAATAGTGTTAGTTCGGTCGCCTAGTTACCCTGTTTTCTTAATTGTAGCTTAGTATAGTAAACACAAACAACCTCGTTAGGGCCAGTAGGCTTGCTGTTGTTTGTTATTCCTTTGTGTTTGTGTTCCTTTGTGTTCCTCCTCCTCCTCCTCCTCCTCCTACGCCTCTTCTTCCTCCTCCTCCTCCTCCTCTTCCTCCTCATTTATTTCCGCGTGCATATGTTTCTCCTTCACCATCTCTCCCTTCTCATTATCTACCTTTTCCTCGTTTATCCTTTTCCTTCTCCTTCACGATTTTTCTCTTTGTGATTTTCCTACTTCTCTTTCACCTACTTCTCTTTCTCTTCTGACATTCTCCTTCTCCACTTCTTTCTCTTTCTCCTCTTCCTTCTCTTTCATCGTCTCTTCATTCTCCTTCACTTCTTTCTCCTCTTCCTTCTGCTATTCTCTTTCTCCACTTTCTCATTTCTTTCTCCTCCTCCTTCTCCTCTTCTTTCTCCTTCTCCACCTCTTTCTTCTTCCTTCTCCTCCACTTCCTCCTTTACATATTCCTTCTTCACTTCTTCCTTCTCCTGTTACAGTTGAACATCTATTCAAAAAAAAAAAATCAAAAAGGGAAATCCCATGACCAAAGTAAAAAAAAAAAAAGAAAAAAAAAAGAGAGACATCAGCGACACCACCTACTTGGTAGAGGACACGCCAGTTGTGGTCAACGGCCTTCCATCCCTGGTGACTTATCCAAGGTAACCAATCACGGGGAAGGATCCTGGAGGAGATACGAGGGCGATATAAGTCTTTATGAAAACAGCACTTAATTAGGAAAATTTCAATATGTTTACATACGTGTCTGTGTGTGTGTGTGTGTGTGTGTGTGTGTGTGTGTGTGTGTGTGTGTGTGTATGTGTGTGTGTATGTGTGCATATGTGTGTGTGTGAAAGTGTGTGTGTGTGCGCGGGCGTGTGTGTATTTGTATGTATGTGAGTGAGTGTGTGTGTCTATGTAAGTGTATGTGTGTGTATTCGTTGCCTATATAAACAAGAGATTTTCTCGCATGTCTGTTTGATTGAAAGTGATGGCAAATTTGTTACTGTAGTTTATGGTCTTCTTTTACTCTTTGGGAAAGTTAATTCTTTGCAAATAAAATCGGCTTAAAATCACGAAGACATTCTTAGCCAACTTCCTTTGGAAAAACAAAATTATTCCAGTCTCAGGCAAAGAGAAAAAGCGGACAAGAAATTCTGCAATAACAACATACATTCATACACATACAATATATACATACATACATATATATATATATATATATATATATGTATACATATACATATATATATATATATATACATACACACACACACACACACACACACACATATATATATATATGTATATATATATATATATATGTATATGTATAAATATATATATATATACACAAACAAAGGATTACAAAGGCGGAGCATGCCGACAGGAGACCTTTTGGTCCACAACTAGGTCGGATGCCGAAAAAAATAAATAAATAAATAAATAAAAAACAACTAAAGATTAAGATTATAATCATATAAACAATAATAAATCAAACAAATAAATGCACAGGTATAGTTATATAAACACTTACATATAACAAGTGCTAAAGTTCATGGTCTCCCTACAAGTCTTTGTGACATTTGTATTGGCTATCTATATACCTAAAGCTTTTTCCCCTATGTAAGGGGGGTAGCCAACTCAAAGACACACACATACCTACTCCCATCCATTCCACTCCTATGCACTCCACTCCCACCCATTCCACTCCCATCCACCACCCTTTCCCCCTTTTATTTTAGCTCCTCGTGGATGACGGGTCATACCTGTATCACGTCCATTGTCACTCATGATAATTATCTCTTCTTCTTTTTCTTGCCTTCTCCTAATTGCCTCAATTGCCCCAATTATCTTTCTCCCCGCCTCTTCCTCCTCCTCCTCCTCTTCTTCCTCATTCTTTTCTTTCTCCTCCTCCTCTTCTTACTCCTCTTTTTCTTCTTCCTCCTTTTCCTCCTCCTCCTCTTCTTCCTCCTCCTCCTCTTCTTCCTTTTAACCTCACCTCCTCTACCCTCCACTCTTTCTCCTCTCTCTCTTCTTTCCTCCCTCCTTCTCTTCCTCTTCTTCCACAGCGCTTTGGTGGCGTCATCGGAAGCGTGCTGGTCTCGTATTCGAATCCCGCACTCCTCTCCGATTCCAGGCAGTGACTGTTAGTGACCTGCCTCTGCAACAGTCACCCCTACCCAAAGCGCGCATAGTACATAGGGCAAAGGTGACGCCTTCGGCCGCAGCTACTCAGTGTCTTCTGGCGTAGGACCTTCACTACACATCTCCCTCCTCCTCCTCCTCCTCCTCTTTCCCCTCCCCTCCTCCTCTTTCTCTTTCCCCGCCTCCTCTTCCTCCCTCCTCCTTTCTCTTCCTCCCCCTCCTCCTATCCCCCTCCCCCTATCCCCTCCCCCTATTTCCCTCCCCTCCCTCTATCCCCGTTCCCCTCCCCCTCCCCCTATCCCCTCCCGTCCCCCATCCCCCTCCCCTCCTCCTCTTCCTCCCTCCCCCTCCCCCCTAATCCTCCCCCTATCCCCCTTCCCCTCCTCTTCCTTCCTCCCCTTCCCCCTACCTCTCTCCCCCTTCCCCTCCTCCTCTTCCTCACTCCCCCTACCCCTCCTCCTATCCACCTTCCCCTCCTCTTCCTCTACCTCCGTCCCCCTCCCCTCCCCCTACCCCTCTCTCTATCCCCCTTCCCCTCCTCCTCTTCCTCCCTCCTCCCTCCCCCTCCCCCTATCCCCCTTCCCCTCCTCCTCTTCCTCCCTCCCCCTCCCCTCCCCCCCTACCCCTCTCCCCTTACGCAGTCACGTGGTTACGCACCTGCTCCTCCCACGGTTCCCCACTTTCCTCACGCTGCCAATTCATCTTCCCCTCTCCTCCTCCTCCTCCTCCTCCTCCTCCTCTTCCCCCCACACCAATCCCCCCTTCCCCTTCTCCTTACCTCTCTCCTTCCTTTCACTTCTGATACATGTACACACACACACACACACACATACATATATATACATATATACACACACACACACACGTATACACATATATATATATATATATATATATATACATATATATATATGTATGTATGTGTGTGTGTGTGTGTGTGTGTGTTAGATTGATTTATAGGTTAAGCTCGGTTAAGCTGGGCTAAATTCGGTTAAGTTACGTTAAATTACGTCACATTACATAATGTTATATTAGGTCAGTGTCGATTAAAATTTGCTCTTAAATCCACAAAACAAATCATTTCTGTTCTTCATTCATCTTTGAAAAAAAATGGAAGTTAAAAAAAATGTAAAATATTGTGATTTGGAAAAATGGCCTCTGATTGGTCGTTCTCCCTTTCGCAAAACGGTCTTATTCAGCTAAGGGAGGCGGGGCCGAAGGGGTGACGTCATAGCTGTCATTTGAATTAAATTGGGTCGAACGATTTCAAGACTCATGGCTCGGACCTCGTTCCGCTCGACCGATAAAACACTTTCACTGAGATTTGGTCCATTTGTATTATTTTATTCTTGTTTGTCGGCAGACGATTTTTTTGTGTATTTAAGGAGTCTTCGTATAAAGGGTGCCCCACCCCCTTATATGCCAAGTGGTATTTCTTTTATTATTCATTTTCAATTTTGGAGTCGTCAATTTATTTTCTTACATATGTCGTCAGACGATTTTAATACAAAATTTAGTTAACTTTGTTTAATTCCTCCCGTACTTGGTTGCATTTTCCTTTTTATATTGTGATTTTATTCCTTTACACATGAGAGAGAGAGAGAGGAGAGAGAGAGAGAGAGAGAGAGAGAGAGAGAGAGAGAGAGAGAGAGAGAGAGAGAGAGAGAGAGAGAGAGAGAGAGAGAGAGAGAGAGAGAGAGAGAGAGAGAGAGAGAGAGAGAGAGAGAGAGAGGGGGGGGGTAGGGAGCATACGCCAGGAGGCGCTGAGTAGCTGTGGCCGAAGCCACCACCTTTGCCCTACGTGTTTTGGGGACTCCTGGGGCAGGTGATAACAGCCACTGCTCGGAATGGAAGAGGAGTGCGGGACTCGAACCCACGACTAGGAGAGGAAAGATAATTTATACAAACAATAGATAATGCAAAATGGAAATTTGAAAGGAAACCATGGAAAGGAAATGAGCAAAATGTCTTTTGTTGCTTGATAATGGCTTTTGTAAAAAAAAAAAAAAAAAAAAAAATTATATATATATATATGTATATATATATATATATTTCTAGGGCACAGGTTTTCACGTAGACAATTTTGATTGAAGTCAACTGCGCTAATAGCTTTGGCTATCTTAAGATTCAAATTCTTCAGTTTGAAGAATATTTTTTTTGAACTGAAGAATTTGAATCTTAAGATAGCCAAAGCTATATATATATATATATATATATATATATATATATATATATATATATATATATATAATATATATATATATATATATATATATATATATATATATATATATATCTGGCTTCTCTCTTTCTCAGCTTTTTCTCTCCTCGATTCTCTTTTCTCTCTTTTTATATTCTCTTCCCTCTTTCCCTCTCTCCTCCCTCCACCCCTATCCACTCCTTTACCTTGGCACTATAACAACTCAATATTTCCCACAAGGCTAGAAACGCTGGTCAAATACAGCCCATAACAACAATAACAACAACTCCTATGGATCCTTCACAAGAATGGTTATTATTACTATAAAAAGAAATTTTAAAAACAAACAAATATAACAAATAAAATATATAATTTTTTTTCGTATACCGTTCAGGAGACACCTTTTTCTTGTAGGTAACCTTCCGCGTGGAAGGTCTTCCATGGCTTTGCCACCAATGTCGTTCTATTCTATTTTCTATTTTTCTTCTTTTTCTTCCCGTCTCGCTCATAAGCTCACTCAACCGGCTCCTTGACTCACCTGGTCAACTCGTGCGTCAACTCAAATCAACTCAATTCAACTCCTCTAGACCTCTCAACCTTGAACCAAAGATCCCCAGCCTTGTGCTCCCGAGCGCCGCCTCTCCTTGTATCTTAGAACAAAGAACTTATATTTTCCAAAGGCTTCAAATTAGCCGATATTTTTCATAACTAAGTTATCTATAATTTTTGCTTGCGAATTTTTAATGCAATTTATTTATTACTAGATTTTGTTAGAAAGGGGCTTCGCCCCTGAGATCTCAGCATGTTGATGAATTCGATAAACTCTTAATCTAAAATTTAAAAATATATATATACTTTTTCTCAATGAAAATTATCCAATTTTTTAAAGGAAGATGATTGTTAATGTACCCGCCAGATATTTCACATAAAATTATGAGAAAATTTACAAAGAAATTTACTCAATAAAATTAGCGGGGATTTTATTTTTGTATATTCACTCTTAGAGGAGATATACATTTAGAAATTTTAAAAATTATTATTACTGCATTGTTTGGACGGAAAGTTGGGCAGGGACATTACTATCGCCACTGTTGGTAAATTTTATTTCTTTTATTTTTTACTTTTTTATGGTTTTTTCATTGGCAATCATATCTCTAGATAATTTCTTTGTAGACAATATTTTTTGTTTTCTACTCTTCTTGATAATAATATAAATTTCTTGGATCTCCTATTCTTGATACAGCAACATATTGTCCATGCGTAAATACTTCGTTTGTTAAATTTAAGCCAACTTTTTTTAAATGTTTGTCCTTGAGATTTATTAATTGTCATTGCATATGATAATCTAACTGGAAATTGCAATCTTGAAAATTTAATTGGCTCTTCATTTATAAGCTTTATCCTTGTTCACCTTTATATTTGCCATTGAGTATTTTAGCTTCTATAACATTATTTGACAAACTTATAACAACCATTCTTGTTCCATTGCATAACTTAGGTGAATTAAGATCGAAATTAGTCGATTGATCGAATCGAGAAAAAAGTCTGACAGACAGACAGACAGACAGACACGAAACCGCTTTTTTTTTTATTAGACAAAGGAGGAGCATGCCGACAGGAGACCTTTTGGTCCATAAATGGGTCGGATAGGGAAAAAACATATTGTAAATAAATAAAGAAGTAGTTAAATGAATAAATCAAATAAATAAATAATGATAAATGATGAGCAAACTTTCATCTATTTATCTATTTATCAATTGTCTTCAAAACAGATTCTACTTATTGGGTTGTTTTACAACTTCATAACCTCTCTCTCTCAAAAAAAAAAAAAAATAAATAAATAAATAAATAAATAAAGTAGAATAAAAAAAAGAGCAAGTGGGCTCTTATTAATATCCTGAAAAGAGTACTGTTGCTCTCAATCAATAGCCCGAAAAGAGCAGCTGAGTGTTCTTAAAACAAAAGGAAACATTCAACACTTTTATTCTGGCTAGCGACAGACTATTTTCTTTCAACCTTGAGAACCTTCTGTACAATGAAGACCAAACCTTGAAGATCCTGTATCTCCTTCAGCGTTGTTTCGTTCTTGTTGTCTACAGGCGATTTTATTCAGAGCTGTACCAGGTTAACATTTACCCCAGTACCCTCCATCCTTCCCTCCTTTCCCTCCTTCGCTCCCTTCCTTCTTTCCCTACCTACCTCCTTCCTTTCTTTCCCTCCATCCATCCCTCCCTCCACAGACTCCCTCCTTTCCCTCGCTCCTAAGACTTAGCTACCATACAGTGAGCACTGAAGCAATTGGTTGTTTTATGAGAAGATTAGATAACTTTATGGATAGGGATGATAGGTGGTAATGGACATGGAACTGCCTAGTGTAGGCCTTAGGGTCTCTTGCGGTCTCCTTCATTCTTATGTTCTTTCCTTCTTATCTTTCTGTTTTTTCTTCATATTTTTTCTTCCTTATCTATCGGCACTTTATTCTTCCTCCTCCTCCTCCTCCTCCTCCTCCTCCTCCTCTCCTCTTCTTTCTCTTCCTTCTCGTCCACATTCCACCCTCCTATGCCTACTTCTTTTAATCATCCCTCCTAATAGAAAAATATCTCTCCTCCTCCTCCTCCTCCTCCCCTCCTCTTCCTCCTCCTCTTCCTCCCTCCTCTTCCTCTTCACCTTCCTCCCTCCTCTACCTCCACAAATTTTGCACCTTCTCTCTCCTTCCTCCATCTTTTTCCTTTTCTTCTCCAACTCCTCCCGTCCTCCTTTTTCTTCTGTCTTCCTCTTCTCCCTATTCTTTCTCTTCCTCCTCCTCCTCCCTCCTCCTCCTCCTCCTCCTCCCTCCTCCTCCTCCTCCTCCCAGTTCACTCACCTTTCCTTTCTCCAACACCCCCTCCACCATCCTCCTTTCCTCCTCCTCCTCCTCCTCCTTCTTCCTTCTTGCTCTACGTCTCTCTCCCTTTGTCTTTTTCAATTCTTCAATATTTTTTCTTTTAATTATCTTCTCTCTCTCTCTCTCTCTCTCTCTCTCTCTCTCTCTCTCTCTCTCTCTCTCTCTCTCTCTCTCTTATCATTTCGTTGATTTCTTGGAATCTTTTCTTTTCCAAACTTTCTCTTTGTGTTTCTTTCTTGTTCTTCGTTTTCATCATTATCTTCATCAGTGTCTTCGTCATCATCATCATCATCATCTTCACCATCATCATCATTATTACCTCTATTTCCTGATTTCCAATTTTTTCAGTTCCTCCTCCTCCTCCTCTTCTTCCTTCTCCCCTCCTCCTCCTCCTCCTCTTATTCCCCCTTCTTCGTCCTCCTGTTTCTCTTCTTCCTCCCAGCTGAACACAAAACCTGATCTTCAATCCTTGTCCTCCTCATCTTCCTCCTTCTCCTCCTCCTTTTTCTCCTTCCCTCCTTCCCCTCCTCCTCTTCCTCCTCCTCTTCTTCCTAATCCTTCGTTTTTCTTTCTTCTCCTCCTTCCTTCCTCCTTCACCCACCTCCTTACTCCTCACAATTATTTTTGTTTTCCTCCTCCTCCTCCTCTTTCTCCTCCCCTACTCCTCTTTCTCTTCCTCTCCTTCTCCTCCTCCTCCTCCTCCCCCTCCTCCTCTTCCATCTCCTCCTCTTCCTTCTGCTTCACTGCACATCTTATTTCGTCTTTCATTCCTCTCCACCTCCCTTCCTGCTCCACCTCCTCTTTCACCTTCACCTCCTCTTCCTTCTCCCTCTCCTCTTCCACCTCCCCCTCCTCTTCTTCCTCCTCTTCCCCCACCACCTCCTTCCCCTCCTCTTCCACCTCCCCCTCCTGTTCTTCCTCCTCCTCCTCCACCACCTCCTTCTCCTCCTCTTCCACCTCCTCCCCCTCCTCTTGTTCCTCCTCCTGCAATATCGTTTCAGATCCCCCTACCCCCCACCCCCCACCCACCGTGTCGCACAAAGCTTTCTGTTTTTACCACCAGGGGCCCGTTACAACGCTCCCTCCCGTCTACCACTCTCCCACTCCCTCCTTCCCCCCTCCCCTCCTCTCCACTCCCTCCTCTTCTCCGTGAGTAATCTTGATATATATATATATATATATATATATATATATATATATATATATATATATATATATATATATATATATCAGTGGCTGATCCAGGATCAGTATTTGGGGGTGGGGCTGCTTAAATTTTGAAAATGTAGATAACGCTTTGTGGGTGGCTAACCTGAATTTTGTAAATACAGATGACGCTTTTAAAGCATGAAAACGATGAATTTGAATATAAATTGAAGTACTTGTTCTCACTTTAGTTTTATTTTCCAGAATATACGAAGGAACACAAAGGAAGAACAAACAACAGCAAG
>NC_134784.1:24507105-24517105 GCF_046742065.1 Oratosquilla oratoria
GGGGGCGTTGCTGGGGGTGTGGAGGAGTGAGGGGAGTTGGGGGAGTTGCTGGCGGTGTGGGGGAGTGGGGGGGAGTTGGGGGAGGGTTGAAGTTCCTGTTTGTGTGTCTGTTTGTCCGTATTCCACATCTGTATGAGTATATAAGCAAAACACATGTATAAGGAAGAGCCTTGCAAGACACAACAACACACAACACACACACTCGAATAATTTCCTATACCACCACTCGGAGATCGAACACGGGATTGCCGCGTTTGAAGCAGTGATGTTATCCACCACTCCACGAAGACACCTGTGTAAACATATGTGTGTGTGTGTGTGTGTGTGTGTGTGTGTGTGTGTGTGTGTGTATGTGTGTATGTCTGTGCGTGTTTGTGCATGACTTCAGTTCGAATCCTGTGCAAGTATATTCTAATCCAGACACTCACTTCTCGCTCACCTCAACTCCTCAACACTCCTCCTCTCCACCTCCTCCACCACCACCTCCTCCACTACCACCTCCTCCTCCTCCTCCACAAGGATTGGAAACAGATGAAGGAGAAGGAGGAGAAGGAGGGGAAGGAGAGAAAGTGAAGAGGAAGAGAAAGAGACAGAAGAAGAGAAAGAGGAAAAGGAAGAGGAAGAGGAAGGGGAAGGGAAAGTGAAGAGGAAGAGAAAAAGGGAGAGGAAGAGGAAGAGGAAGAAGGGGAATGAGAAAGAAGGAGAGGATGAAGAAAAGGAATGAGGGAGAGGAAGTAAAGAATGAAGAGGAGGAGGAGGAGGAGGAGGAGGAGGAGGAGGAGGAGGAGGAAGAGAATGGGTGGGGAGGACTGAAACGGGGAAGGTTGAATTCTCTCTCTCTCTCTCTCTCTCTTTCTCCTCTCTCTCTCTCTCTCTCTCTCTTTCTCCTCTCTCTCACTTTATTTCTCTCTCTCTTTCTCCCTCCCTAGCTCTCTCTCTCTCTCTCTCTCTCTCTCTCTCTCTCTCTCTCTCTCTCCCTCTCTCTCTCTCTGCAGTTTGTAGTGAAAGGTGCTTCTGCGATCTGGTGACGTCACGAGATCACGCCTGGAGACGCTGAACTTCGGTGGAAGAGGTCACACGGGTTCATCCTGTTCCTTCCGTGTGTGTGTGTCACCTTTGCCCTAAGTTCTACGACTTCCAGGAACCGCTGGATCCGAAAGTGGGTCCCATCAAGTGTGTTGCACAGTCGAAAACAACCTGCCACTCGGCACGCAAGGATATTATTATGTGTAGAACATGTGCTTAGGTGTACATGTACACGTGTGTACATGTACACATGGACATGTATCCGTACATGTACACAGACACTGGTTTGTGTACATATATGAACAGGCTCGTGTAGAGTTGTTTTATACCTACATGGTTATGTGTACATTGACGTGTGCGTATGTACACACACACATACACATACACACACACACACACATGTACAAACACTATAAATGTTGTGCTTACATGAAAACAGCAATATACATGTATTCACAAAAGCGCCTATAAACATACAAACTCGTGCGTGTACACACGTGCACACACACAAACACACACACACACACACAGACACGTCTGAAAAGAAACTATCTTGCTTTGTCTGTGTAAACTTTCTTGAAAATATAAAGATACAAGGAAGTTAACGAGAGGGCATTACAAAGGAGCGACAATTGGCGAAAGAAAGAAACCAAAGAGAAATTTCCGACTTGGCAACCGAGAGTGAAAACCACGATTTTTCTGAAAAGTAATTGTAGAGCTCTTCTTTGAACGCATGCAGTGTTGCCAACCACGCGATCCCGAAATAAAATGACCGACTTAGTTGTATTTCTTTTTTCTTCTTTTTCTTTCTCGTGTGAAAATATTTTCCATTAAATATAGTTCATGATACATCATAATTCGATTCACCACAACGGATAAGTTGGTTTTTATGGAATCTAAACCCTTAAAATAGGATCCAATTCCTTATCCTGGGATCAAATCCTCTATTGTTCTTTGTATTACATTGTATCACGGATTTGATTCTGTTAAACAGTGACCACAAGATTTGTCATGAGAGTTGGGAACTTATATTTATAACCTGGAAAATATATTTTTGATTTTCGTGGAAATAAATTTTATGGTATATATTACTTCATGTAAATATGGCGACTTCAACTGGATAGAATATATCAAAATGGTATTTGGAGAAAGAAATAAGAATATATATATATATATATATATATATATATATATACATGTATACACACACACACACACACACACACACACACACACACACATATATATATATATATATATATACATATAATCCATCTGGCACAGAAATACAAAATTTCATCTATATTTGTCGTTAATTCTATGTCGAATTCCTCTTCAGTTTTGTATTTACACATCACTACATGTACTTGATACAGTATATGTATATACAGAGTACAATACAGACATACACACTCAAAGACATATACACACACAGACATGCACACACGAAGACATATACATATAAACATATACACACAAAGACATATACATACAACCATACACACACAAAGACATATACACAATAGACATACACACACACACAAACATATACACACACAGACATATATACACAAAGACATATACACACATAGACATAACACACAGACATACACACACAAAGAGTTCTGGCGCTGTGGTTAGAGCTCCCGGCTGCCACTACGGCGGTCCGTGTTCGAATCCCGCCCAGGGCTGAAATAATTTTAGTATCATTGTGCTGCGGGTTGTTACTCCAACTCTCATGGGCGAGGAGTTGGGTGTGTGTGTGTGTGTGCGTGCAAGGTCACAGCATTACCCATAGATCGGTCATATATGAGCTCTGAGCTCTCTTCCGGGAGGTTAATAACTGTCGATCACGAGTCCGATACGTGATACAAGACCATGGTGAATCTCACACAAAGACATGGCCAAAGTGGGAAAGGGGGGGGGGAAGGCAAATCAACAAATGCTTAATCATATTTTTCCACCTGTTGCTACCTCCTCCTCCTCCTCCCCATCCTCCTCCTCCTCCTTCTGCTCTTCCTCCTCCCCTCCTTCTCCTTCTCCTCTCCTCCTCCTCCCCATCCTCCTTCTTCTCCCCCTCTTCCCTATCCTCCTCCTCCTCCTCCCCATCCTCCTTCTCCTTCTCCTCCCCTCCTCCTTCACCTCCTTCCCATCCTCCTTCTTCTCCCCCTCTTCCCTATCCTCCTCCTCCTTCTCCTCCTCCTTCCAATCCTCCTTCTTCTCCCCCTCTTCCCTATCCTCCTCCTCCTCTTCCCCATCCTCTTCCTCCTTCTCCTCTTCCCCATCCTCCTATTTCTCCTTCTCCTCCCCATCCTCCTCCTTCTCCTTCCCATCCTCTTCTTCCTCCTCCTCTTCTTTTATTTCTTGTGGTAGCCTTTATCATCACCTTTATCGCTCTCTGCTTTATGTTAGATAAGATAATGAACACTGAGAAGGATAGACACGCACACACACATACATGTGAAAAAATTTATAACATCAAATGATTAGAAAATTTATATCTAAGCAAATAAAAACATAGATGAACAGACAAACAAGCATACACACACACACACACACACACACACACACACACATATATATATATATATATATATATATATATATATATATATAGATATATATATATATATGCGTGGGTCTTCACAGCTAGTAATAGCTTTTGTATTCTTATCTAATCTTCTTTCCCTGTTGCAACTAGGTGATGAAAATTTTGTAAGTGTTGCAAGTGCATGGGTAATCGCCTACTGATACTACATCTGGTATGTCCAATGTAGCTGGAGTTGCGAGGTGTACAGTCCTCATTTAAACTCGTATGCTACATTAGCTTTAGAGGTAACCTCAGTGTTGCAAGTCAGGTTATTTTTCATTATCATAGAGATAGTTTTATGGTTAGAATAGTATACTATCACGCGAATTTTATATTCTTTGGTGGTAGGGTGGTAGTTCTTAGTAATAATGTCTTTTATTACTTTTTCATTTTTTTTAATGCCTCTGTGAAGATTTTATGGTAAGAGATGTTAATGTATCAAGGTTTGGGGGATTTTTGGTGAGGTAGATGGCCAAATGATAATCTATCACACGCTAGATCAAAACCGCTTTTGGAAAATCCATTATTCACTTAAATTTGCCGCACGCCTTTCAATTCTGCGTGTAGGTACTGCGACGTAGAACAGACTTTGATAGCTCTATGAACATAAGCTCTGACAAATATACGTTTATGCTTGACAGCATTCACCAAAACATCCAAGAACGGGAGTTTGGCATCTTTATCCAGTTCAATCGTGGACCTTATGCCTGACATTTCCTATAGCCGAAGTCTAAGTTTCTCAAGTAGGGCGTCGAACCACTGTAATGGTGGCATTGAACATTCCTTGTATATTATACATACGTACTTGTAGTATTGTATACTTATTATTGTATATTGATTTTATTATTGTCATTGTATACTTATTTGCACCTTTTTGTAGGAAAACCAAGACGAATTGTACTTGTAGTATTGTATATTTATTATTGTATATTGGTTTTTATTATGGTCATTTTATATTTATTTGCGCCTTTTTGTAGAAGAACCAAGACGAATTGTGTACGTTTTCCCGCACTAAGCAAGTTTGGCTTCAGTTAGTCTTGGTCTCGTTCCCAAAGTGAGCGCACGTATTGTCTTTGTATTGTTGTACAATTACTAATTTATTCATACCCAGTGTTTCATTGGCCACTGCTATTACACCACGCACATATAAAGATGTTGTCGATGTGTCTGGAGTTTCAGTTTTACGTTCTTGGCTTGAAACAATGTTTCTTCGACAGAAGACGTGAAGGCTTGAGCGAAGAGAACGGGGTGGGGGAGGATTCCATTACAACCCAATCATACTGGACATATAACTTCCCTTCCGGACATTTGAAGGTGGCTTCACTGGTGCAAATTTTCAGCACTTCTACCTTGATATGAAGCGGCCTTGCTGTGGATGTGCTGTGTCTTGGGACACTACTTCTGACCCAGGGTAATGGACAAGATCCAAGGATGACCCGTCATCCAGGAGGTGCTAAGATAAGAGGGAGGGAAGAGGGTAGAGGGGAGTGGAATATGTATTGGATGGAATGAGTGGGAGTGGTTTCTATGCCTTTGTTTTTTTGGCTACCTCCCGTGTAAGGGGGGTAAAGTCTTTGGTATATGTATGTATGTATGTATGTATGTACTTACCATGATATATCTAGAAATGGTAGGAGGGGCATCAGCGCGTTCATAGACACACTGGAGAATGATATCAATAGTTCTAAGAACTGGGACATTAGAGAATAAAATGACAGCATCCAACGAAGCTAAAAAGTCATCAGGTTTATTAACACGTATGATATCAATAAATTCATCAGTAGATTTTAAAGAATAAGTGTTGGGGATATATGGAGAAATGATATTATGCAATTTTTAGCCATACTATAGGAAGGGGTAGGGATTTGAGAAATTATGGGCCTGAGTGAGTTTCTCTCCTTGTGGGTTTTCACATTCCCATAATATATATATATATATATATATTATATATATATATATATATATATATGTATATATATATATATATATATGTGTGTGTGTATATATATGTATATATATATGTATATTTTTGCAGAAACCACCGGGAAATTGAAAAAACAGATACCGAACGTTTTCGTCTATTTAGACATTTTCAAAGGTACAAAAAAGCAATACAGAAAGAAACAATAAATACATAAGAAGACAAGGATACTCGGAGAGGTCCATGTTACATTTTATCACACACAATTTTGTCAATAATAAAATTGTCCAATTTAAATAAACCCAAACTCAAGTTCATGTTATTTCCAAAATTTCTTTTTATAAAACAAGATTCAATAATATTTCTTTCTATAATATTATTACAAGAAGTAATTATTTTAGAATTTCCCCAGTCAATATTATGACCATAATCCCTTTGGTGGATAAATAATCCACTGGACACTTGCCCCGTTCTAATACTATATTTATGTTGGCCTATTCTTTTTTCTAAGCCTTTGCCTGTCTGGCCTATATAAATAAAATCATAATTTTTACATGGTATATTATAAATACATCCTTCTTTACTTCTTGGGGAATTTTTAATTAACAGACTCTTAATGTTGTTATTATTTTTGAATACTATTTGGATACCAAATTTTTCAAAAATGCTAGGAAGATGGATTAAATTTTCGTGGTACGGAATTGTTAGCATATTTTTATAATTAAATGGTTTGACCTGCGACGTATTAAGAAAACAACCACAAAGCTAGGAAATGTTTTCTTAATACGTCGCAGGTCAAACCATTTAATTATAAAAATATGCTAACAATTCCGTACCACGAAAATTTAATCCATCTTCCTAGCATTTTTGAAAAATTTGGTATCCAAATAGTATACAAAAATAATAACAACATTAAGAGTCTGTTAATTAAAAATTCCCCAAGAAGTAAAGAAGGATGTATTTATAATATACCATGTAAAAATTGTGATTTTATTTATATAGGCCAAACAGGCAAAGGCTTAGAAAAAAGAATAGGCCAACATAAATATAGTATTAGAACGGGGCAAGTGTCCAGTGGATTATTTGTCCACCAAAGGGATTATGGTCATAATATTGACTGGGGAAATTCTAAAATAATTACTTCTTGTAATAATATTATAGAAAGAAATATTATTGAATCTTGTTTTATAAAAAGAAATTTTGGAAATAACATGAACTTGAGTTTGGGTTTATTTAAATTTTATTATTGACAAAATTGTGTGTGATAAAATGTAACATGGGACCTCTCCGAGTATCCTTGTCTTCTTATGTATTTATTGTTTCTTTCTGTATTGCTTTTTTGTACCTTTGAAAATGTCTAAATAGACGAAAACGTTCGGTATCTGTTTTTTCAATTTCCCGGTGGTTTCTGCAAAAATATTTTATCACGTGTGTTTTGTGATTTCTTTGCATATATATGTATATATATGTGTATATATATATATATATATATATATATATAAGTCATTATCACTTGTCATGTGCTAGCGCAGGTTCGAGTCCTTGGCTGTACCACACTTCAGTTTCTGCATTTATGCCTCATCGAGTTTCTCGATGTTGATGGCTTAGAATTAAAGTGTATTGTGGTTGATATATATATATATATATATATATATATATATATATATATATTTATATATATATAATATCTTAATAATTTAATAACTAAATAAATATATGAATAATAATATCACTCACCGCTTCATTAACACTGAAAGACAACACACTGCTGCATGCCAGACCCCCTGATATCCACCCTTCTGAATCCTCTCTCCCACAAAAGGACAGAGTCCACCTGGCCAGACTGCGGTGTGGCCACCACCCAGCACTTCTAAGCTACCAGAAGAGGCTGGATGAACAGCTGCCCAGGATGTAACACTTCACCCCATACCATACAACACATAATGGAAGACTGCATTGTACACAATCATGCACGCAAACAACACAACATACACTCTATAAAGGATTTGTGGGGAAAACCCAGTTTTGGCTGTAGCATTCCTTGGGGAGACGGGACTGCTCGGACAGTCTAGGGAACAACAACAACAACAACAACTGGTGAATGATATTGAAAAGTTATTTCATTTATTTATTCATTCATTTATCTATTGATTTATTCATTTATTTAATTACTTATTAATATAAATCTTCGGAACCGGAAAAGTAGAAGAAAAATATATGAAAAATAAAGAGAAAAAGAAAGAGGAAAGAAGGAAAAGAAGAGAAAAGGAAGGAAAGGAAGAAAAAGAGAAGAAAAGAGAAAAGAAAAATAAAAGAGAAAAAGAGAAAAAGGAAATACAAAAATCACAACAGATTCTACAGACTAAGTAACACAAAATACTTCACCATTACTCACTTGCTCCTAACTCCCCCCCCCGACCATCCCCCATCCCCCCCCCCAAAAAAAAACAAAAAAAAAAACAGACTCAGTCACTACAGTAAGGGCGTGAAATCAAATACTCCCCCCATTACTCACTCCCCCGCTCCCCTTCCCCCTTCCCCCCTCCCCCTTCCCCCCCCCTCACCCCGGGGCACATGCCTCTTAACAACTGCAAGTCATCACAGGCGCTCGGCCTCCTTATATCCCAGCCAAGGCGGCGCCGAGGGTCATAAATCCCAGCCTACAAGGGGCGTCAGCAGGTCGCCTGGGCACTGTATTAAAAGTCCACGCTAGGGTTGCCAGTTTGGGTAAAACCAAATGGTTTTATTCAGCTGAAGGGGGGGGGGGACTGGGTAGAAAATGGATAAATAGATATATATAGAAAAAACAAAAGTAATTAAATGATTAAGACAGATAATAATAAAGAAATACATAAACAAATAATGAAAAAAAATAAAAATAATAATAGAAAATAAATTAATAATGAATAAGTATCCTATATAAGGCAACAAACAAGTGAATAATCATACATAAACAAACAAATAAAAATGAATAAATAAGTACCTTAGGTAAATTTATAAACGAAGAAATACATAAATCAATCTTAGTATGAAAAAATTAATAGATATTTGGAAAAAATACAAACAAACAAACAAACAAAATCAGATGAATAGATAAGCACACAAGTAAATAAATAAATAGATAAATCATAAATAATAAATAAAAAAGTGATCAGATGTATAAATACATGAATTGATGGGGAAATAAACAAACAAATAAATAAATAAACAAATATATGAATGAAAATAAGAAAACAAATACATTAATATATATATAGACAAACAAATGTAAATAAATAATTACATAAATAATCAAACAAATAGATAAATATATATATATATATAAATATATATATATGTATATATATGTATATATATATATATATATATATATATGTATATTCCTGTCATGTTCCCCCCCCCACACACACACACTCTGGGGTCTCACGAATCGCCGGATAATTTCATTCAGACGAGGATGGGCGCCCGCGAACGAAGAGAGTCGGCGCCACTTTCAGGAACGATCCTCCAGCGACGACATAAAGGAACACAAAGGAAGAACAAACAACGGCAGGCCTACTGGCCCTAACGAGGCTGTTTGTATTTACTAAACTAAGCTACAGTTAAGAAAATAGGGCAACTAGGCGACAGAAGATGAACTAACACTACTGCTACCACTATCCTATCCGATTACAATTAAATGCCGGGCTGACGGCGATGGAGGAGGAGGAGGAAGGGGAGGAAGGGGGGTGATGATGAGGAGGAGGACGAGGAGGAGGAGGAAGAGGAGGAGGAAGGAGGAGGCACCCTTCCCGGAGGTCGCCACGATGTCGCTAAGCCTCTTGACTCAGCGGCACTTCCAAGAACGAGCCTGAAGTTCCTGAAGAAGTCGCTGACGAGGAAGAAGACGACGAAGAGGAAGAGGAGGAGGAGGAGGAGAGGCAGGAGGAGATATGGAGAGGAGGGAGAGGAGAAGAGGAGGAGAGGCAGGAGGAAGAGAAGGAGGAGGTAGAGGAGGAGAGAGAGGAGGAGGAGGGAGAGGCGGGAGAAGGAGGAGGAGGGGGTGTAGAGGCAGGAGGAGAGATAGAGTGGAGGGAGAGGAGGAGGAGGAGGAAGAGGACGAGAGTAAGGAAGAGGAGGAGGGAGAGGAAGGAGGAGAGGAAGGAGGAGGGAGAGGAGGAGGAGGGAGAGGAGGAAGAGGGAGAGGAGGAGGAGGGAGAGGAGGAGGAGGGAGAGGAGAAGGAGAAGGGAGAGAAGGATAAGGAGGTCTTCTCCAGGCTGCCCCGCGTGGGACGAAACTGTCTGGAGATCTGTGACCATATATGGAAGCGCCCGATTTAACTGGCCGCCCTCAGAAGCCTGGCCGGCTGGAACCACTGCATCACCATCTGGGAGCTTTCGCCGAGCCAGCTCCGCGCGGCAGATGGTGCGTGAGAGGGAAGAAGGGAAAGGAGGAGGAGGAGGAGGAGGGAGGAGGAGGAGGA
>NC_134784.1:24524605-24527105 GCF_046742065.1 Oratosquilla oratoria
AGAAGAAGGGAGGAAGAGAGAAGAGGAGGAGGAGGAGGAGGAGGAGGAGCAGGAGAGAGGAGAGAAGAGGAATGAGGAGGAGGAGGTGGAGGAGGAGGAGGGAGGCAGAGGGAGACATGGAGAGAAGGAAGATATATAGGATGTGTCAGAAGAAGGGAGGAAGAGAAAAGAGGAGGAGGAGGAGGAGGAGAGGGGGAGAGAGGAAGAATGAGGAGGAGGAGGGTGGAGGGGGTGGAGAAACCTTCAAGAGACCTATTGGTCTTTACGAGGCTGTTTTGGTACCTAATCTATTATTAATGTTATTATTATTATTATTATCATTATTATTTTCTTAATCAATTTAGGACTAAATAATTCTAGTCGGGGAATTCTAGCTAAGTTAATGTCGAGACGTTTTTTTGAATATCTCTACCAAGATCTAAGAATATAAGGTCTAACCACTTCCGACCGAATTTCGAGGGAGTTGGCGCAGCGGGCCCGTGAAGGTCACCTGGCTGTTCAAAGTGGGGTTAGCGGGTCCTATAGCTGTCAGTTGAAGTTGGTCCGTCGTTAGAAAATGACGTCGCCTTCGCTCGCACCGCTCCACTCAATTAGTTATATTCTGACAAATATTATATAAAATATATATATAAATATATATAAAATATTATAGTTCCTGTCTATATATATGAATATATATGATATATAATATATATATATATATAATATATAAAATATTATAGTTCCTGTCTTCCTTGGCGTTTCACAGTTTTCTTCAGTGTATCACAAAGAGAAAATGGACGCATCCAAAAGACGTCAGAAGCTGCGCAGAACTGCTCCAGCGGTTAGACCTGTTTACTTAGACCTTGATCTCTACAGTGGAAGAATCGATGATGTTAGATGGTAGACCATTCCATATATTAATAACGTGATCGAAGAAAAAGTATTTTACTAAGTCTGAAATATTTTTCCTACAATCTTGCATCTATTCCTCCTAGTTGCGTTGGAGGTGTTAATCTTAATAGATTAAAAAAAAAAAAATATATATATATATATATATATATATATATATATATATAGAAAAATAAATAAATAAATAAATAAAAACCCATGTTATTAACTCCTTTGACCATTTTGAAGACCACAACTAGATCTCCTTTCAGTCTCCATTTCGAGAGACTAAACAAATTTAGTTCAATAAAGCGCTCTTCGTATGACTTGTTCCGCAACCTATGAATGAGCTTTGTTGCTCTACGCTACACTCTAACTTTATATCCTTCTTGTAATATGGAGACCAGCACTGTACACAGTATTCTAGGTCAGGAGGAGGAGGAAGAGGGGAATGAAGAGGAAGGGGGAAGAGGAGGAGGAGGAGGGAGAAAAGAGGAAGAAGAGGAGGAGAAGGGAGAAAGGGGAAGAAGAGGAGGAAGGAGAAAAGAGAAAGAGGAGGAGAAGGAAGAAAGGGGAAGGAGAGGAGGAGGAGGGAGAAAAGGGGAAGAAGAGGAGGAGGGAGGAGGAAGAGAAATGAAGACCAGAGGAGGAGAGGGAAAAGAGGAAAGGAGGGAGCAAGAAAGGGAAGAGGAGAAATGGGAAAAGAAGGACGAGGAGGAAGGGGATGAGGAAGAGGAGGAGGAGTAGGAGGAGGAGGCAGAGGAAGAGGAGGAGGAGGAGGAGGAGGAGGAAGAGGAGGAAGAGGAGGAGGAGGAGGAGGAGGCAAGATTATGTGTGCCTTGGGTACAGATTGGGTTCAAGGTTGTAGCCATTTTTTTTTTTTCTTAGCTTTTTTTTTGGGGGTGGGGGGGGTGGGGGGTGGGAGTGGTTCCAAAAAGGATACTAAACTTGTATCTCTCTCTCTCTCTCTCTCTCGTTCTCTCTCTCTGTCTCTCTCTCTCTCTCTCTCTCCCTCTCTTTCTCTCTCTCTGTCTGTCTGTCTGTCTCTCTTTTTCTCTCTCTCTCCCACTCTGTCTGTGTGTGTGTGTGTGTGTGTGTGTGTGTGTGTGTGTGTGTGTGTGTGTGTGTGTGTGTGTGTGTGTGTGTGTGCGTATGTGTGTGTGACCTCTCTCTCTATCTCTCTCTCTCTCTCTCTCTCGTTCTCTCACTCTATCTCTCTCTGTCTCGACACCCCTACGTGCCAGAGTCACTTGTATCCTATCCCGTCCCTTTGTTACCCTCCTTTACTACCTTTAAGCCTTCATCTCCTCAGGGCGAAATCGTCTCTAAGGAGAGAAGCGCTGGTTAATGACAATAATTTCCTGAAAATATTCTCGTTCTCTGTTTCTCTCTTTCCTTTTCTGCACCATTCCTTTCTGAATGGAGACAAAGAATAAAAATGTTTATATTTACTTAATTGTAGTTTATAGGGAAGTGGCAATGCTCGTGAGGCCCCGTCTCTTAATCTCCAATTATCATAACTGATGTGTGTATGTGTGTGTGTGTGTCTGATTCACCATGGTGTCTTGGATCACGTGTTGGACTAGTGATCGACAGTTATTTCCCCTTCCAGAAGAGAGCTCAGAGCTCG
>NC_134784.1:24534605-24542105 GCF_046742065.1 Oratosquilla oratoria
GAAGGCAACGGAGATGTGGATTCGGATGAAGAACAAAGGGAGGATGGTTCTTGAAGAGATTGGATGTTCAAAATGAACATTATCTTTTCTACATAGTCTGATTGTAGCTTCTTGTGTTGGTTCCCAATAGAACAGGCCAGGTGAGGAGGCGACCTGAACGTCGGCCTAAAAAAAAAAAAAAAAAAAAAAAAAAAAAAAAAAAAAAAAAAAAAAAAAAAAAAAAAAAAAAAAAAAAAAAAAAAAAAAAAAATAGGCCGCCTGCAGCATCTGTCAGGGTTTGCCTTCCTAGGAGTTTTTCACTTCCCGCGACTTCGTGGAAATGGGATGTTGAATGTTTGTGAACCTTTCACTACTGGAAGTAAAAAAGATATATTTTCATGTGTGTCTGTTTTTATAATACAGAAATCGAGATTGTACCTGTACGTTTTAGAGATCTTGTATATGTCTGTAAGTCTTTGAAATTGAGAGTATGCGTGTCTGTACGCTTTTGAAATTGAGAGTGTGTATGTCTGTACGCTTTTGAAATTGAGAGTCTGTGTGTCTGTACGCTTTTGAAATTGAGAGTCTGTGTCTGTACGCTTTTGAAATTGAGTCTGTGTATCTATACGTTTTTGAAATTGAGTCTGTGTATCTGTACGCTTTTGAAACTGAGTGTGTGCGCGTCTGTACGCTTTTGAAATTGAGAGTGTGTTTGTCTGTACGCTTTTGAAATTGAGAGTGTGTTTGTCTGTACGCTTTTGAGATTGAGATTCTGTGTGTCTGTACGCTGATGAATTTGGCAACACAACTGGAGTATTTGATGGCGTCATGCATATACTATAAGTTGTTGTTGTTGTTGTTGTTGTTTGTTGATGTTGTTGTTTTGTTTGTTGATGTTATAGTATGTATTTACCAGCCACTTTTATCCTTTTAGACAATTTGACGCCACTGTATTGTTGTTGTTTAGGACCTTCTATCCTTATAGACAACACCAGAATAAAGACATTCAACAAACCGCAGCGTATTTATAAATGTAACGGGGGAAATGAATGGAATGTAACGGTTGAAGAAACAGAATATCATGGTTTAAAATCAGCAGTGTAACGGTTGTAACGTGTGTAACGTGGAGCAACGTAATGTAACGGGTGGAGCATGGTATGGGAAAAGTGTAACGATTATGACAATGTAACGGTGTCACAACTTAGTGTAACGGAATTTCAACGATCGGAACATAATGTTACTAAGTAACGGGTGAACGTTACGGGTGGAATAGCGTAACGGAGCGATAAGTGGGAGTGTAACAGTTAGTCTATATTATTACAGATGGCCCAAACCGTTACAGGTTGAAGAGCGTTACACAGTGTAACTTTAATACTGGGAGAAAATTAAGTGTAACGGACGAGATGTAACGTCACAGATGGATCAGCATTGTGTAACGGTAATATGAAGTGTTGCGGGTAGAATATCATAAGTAACGGGTGAGACGTTACGGATGAAAGAGGAGCGTTACAGGTGAAACAGCGTTACGAGTGTAAGGTGTAACGAATGAGATAATGTAACAGATACAATAAGAGCGTTACAGGTGAATACGTTATAACGTAGAGGAACGGGAAACGTTACGAGTGGAAGAGTGTAACGGGCGAAAGGAAATATGAAACTGATGAAATAATACTATAACATGTGTAACGGTGTAAGAATAAGTGTAACGGACAGAAGAGTACGTGTGACGGTAAGAAAATGTAACGTGCGGAAGACTATGCGTAACACGTGAAAGTGTATGTGCAACGGTAGATGAGTATTGTAACGGGCGGAAGTGGGCGTAACAGGTGAAAGCGTAGATGTAACGGTAGGATATTAAGTGTAACGGTCGCAATAATAGTCGTAACGACTGCATTTCTTTTGTAACGGGTGGTGCAATAGTTGTAACGGGTGGAAGAACAAATGTAACGGAGATATTGAATGTAACGGTTGGAAAATACTAAAACACTACGAGTGGAACAGAGCGTAACCGATGCGACATGTGGAAGTCAGAGAAGACGCGAAAGTGGAAGCACAGTGGATTTGAGGGTAAAAGTGGATGAAAGACAGAAATGTGGATGGAATTAAAGCAGTGGATATTTATAATCGAACGCATGTATGTGCATCAAGACACATAATATAGAACGAAATGTTTACCATTCAAAAAAGAAACAAAACAAATAATGAATACTAGAAACAGACAAGTAAAAGTTATTGTATTTTTCACTAACAAAGTGGAAATATTTTTTAGCAAGAGGTGAAGAAATAGTTGAGTAATATTTGCCGACCAAGTGTGGAGTGGATGGAAGTTGGCTGAAAGTAGCAAATCCATAAAACATGCGGTGAGTCCATCTCGGCTACATATACGGTTCTCCTGGCGTCGCTTGTCCGGCATGGCCACCCTGCGTCCTAGACCCTGCAATACGAACTGCGTCATCTCCAGCCAACATAAACCAAGGCTATTGAACAATCCATAAAAAAACACCCAACACAACGGGACAGTGATGCATTTATTGCCCTACGACGCATGGTTCAAAGGAAACTTCCATATAAAAAGAAATTTAGTCATACTTAAACCGAATCCAGAGCTATTTTGAGAGTCCCGAACACATCGTGTCACGAGCGCGTTTGTTAGAGAGGCGCCAAGCGAGTAGTTTCGTCTTTTGAAAATAATAATTTACATCTAAATTATTCTCTGGGTGCCTGTATACTTTTCTTTAAGATAACCAAATATGCTTATTTCTTGACTTAATTTTGTCTATCTTTATGGATCAACAAGATGGCGACAGATGTCGATACGAAAATAGTTTACCAAGGAAGGAAGGAAGACCATACTTGGCTGGCAGTCTGGGTATGGACAGGAATTAATAGGTTCAAATACAAACAAGAACGACAGAGGCAATAATGCATGAGTTTTTTTTTGTTTTGTTTTCTCCTTAGCACGTCGGCTTATTTGGACATTGTCTAATGTGTCTGTAATTTAGTATTTTTCACTTCATTTGCATAGCGGTGGAGCTAGCAAAATACAATTTATTTCCTTTCTTTTTTCTTTTCAGTTACGTATAGAATTTAACTTAAAGGGCTTCGTTTTTTATTCTTTTATTTCAAGCATTCCATATATCAGGGAAATCATCTATAGGGATTATTATTTAAAAACATAAAATACCTTTTATGCATTTTATTAAACGGAGAAATGTATCACAACATAAAGATATGCGAACAAGGTACTCACCGAGCACTTGACGCTATCGAAGTAATACCCAACAACATAATAACTTATAATAAAGATAACAAAAAAGCATGATCATTCAATTATTCTGAATGATATACAATTGGCTGTGACAGCATATCCTTAAGCGGATATACTAAAAGCATGTTGAAAATGCACCATAAACTTAATCACACTGATGTTGATTAAGATATGTACATTATAGGCCAAAATAGACAAAATATTCAGTTTCACACAAATCGTGAATTAACCTATATTTACAACAGGTTCAGTGTGAAAATTACACAATATTACACAAATAGGTAATCTTTGGGACCCAGCTAAAGTGATGACACTAGTGATCGATGAGAAATGCTTTGATGTGGATGAATAATCAATCACAACTTGGGAAATGACGAGTGAATACAATGGCATGTAATGGAATGTGATGAGTGCAGCTTCATGACAAATGGAATGACGTTACATGAATGGAATGAGCATTATCAGCTCCGCATATAGCAGACATGAACATACAGACTTACGCGCTTTCACAAATTCAAAACTAGTCCGTTTCCTATGCTCACATACATTACTCTTTCAGTATTTTCACTTTTTACACCGCTTCGCTCAGAAGCAAGTCACACAAAGCTTGTGATGACAGGAGAATACTAATGGGAAACATAAGCTATTTACTTTCAAAACAAAAAATACATATTTATAAAAAAAAAAAAAAAAGGCAATTGACTGATACAAGCAGTGTTGCCGACACGATGGTCCTCTTTATTTCCTAGCGCGCCAATCCACCCAAGCCGGTTCCGATTTGAGGGGGGGGGATCCTGTGCAGTGTTGCATGCAACAAGAGATCGTTCGACACAAGACAGCATCGGTGGAAGCTGCACGGGCCTTCCAAGGTCGTGCTTGTCGAAAGAATTCGAGGGAGAGTAGACAAGGGGCATCGGTGGAGGAGGAAAAATCAACCGTTACAGTTTCTTCCGCATCTTCTCAGTCGTCTCACCAAACGAAAGAGCCAAGTGACACAAGAAAGTATACAGTCGCGTTATGTAACAAAGTCCAAATCTTTCTCTGGAGGTCACGACGACCGCCCTTTCTCCTTCCCGAGGAAGATCTCGATCGTGATGTTCCCCTCGAGTCTTCTTTGTATATAACGGTGATGATGAAGGGGAGAGTGGCTGTTACATCGAGAGCACAACCTCCCCTTTCTTGACGCCACCCGGTGTCCAACGTTAGAGGAAGATGTCCGGTCACGTGTGACCTTACCTTCCGGCCCAGGTCCTCCTCGAGCCTCGAGGACGACTCCCGGTCGAACATGCAGGAATGCAGGCTCCTCCCCCGGAAGGTGGTGGGAGTGAGAGAGAGAGAGCTGGTCTGCGCTACAAGTGACAAAAATTCCGCCGGGTTGAAGGTTATGTGACGGTTGGGTGGAGGAAGGAGGGAGGGGGTAGGGGGGGGATAGAGGTTGGGCAGGTAAGGTGGGTGGGTGCGGGGTTTATGGCTGGGTTGAGATCAGAGCTTTGTACACTGAGAGTTCAAACCGCGGTGGTGGGACGGAGGCAAAGGTGACGAAAAGACGGTTAAATGCGGTCGTCCTTGCCAAGGGTGGGTGGGGCGGTCGCTGACGACGAACGGTTTCTTCTTGTAGCGGTTCAAGGAACGACGGTCTTCGGTTCCATGCCCGGTTCGCGGTTCACTAGTTCCACCGGCCAGCTGGGATGGACGATCCGAAGCAGGGGATGGTTCGAAATGGAGGCTCGAACCTTTCACCCGTGAAGCGGAGAGATACAGCGACGGAGGCGACGGCGATGTAGGGTCGTCCTCGTCCAGCTTCTTGGAGGACGAGGCGACGTGGAAGGGACAAATCTACCGGCCAAGAGTCAACTTGACCTGAGGACGAGCGAGACAGCAGGAGAGGGTGAGAGAACGGATGCGCCTGCGTCAGGCGGGTCGTTCTCCTCCTCCTCCTCGAAACTTCTCCTTCAGGTAGGTCGTCCTTCTTCAGGCGACTCCTACTTTACTTTGACTCGTCCTCGTGAAAGACCTGAACTCGTCGTAGAGGCGGGCGTTGTCGAGACTGTCCATACGGCCCCCCATGTAGGCACAAAACTCAAGGACCACCTTCATGAAGTCGTCCTCACCGGCGCGGGCCAGCAGGCTGACCAGGGCACCGTCGGGGTCGTTCAGGGGGTCAAGAGCGTCCTCGAGCGAACTGTCGAGGACTTCCTCGTGGGCGCTGGACCAGGAGGCGTCGCTGGATGATCCCGTAGAGGATTTCCTGCCGTCAGGGCTCCGGCTCCTCTCGTGGTAAAGGACGACATCTGGGGGTAGCCCGCGACGCTCTGCCTGCTGGGCAGCGGCCATGCGGGCACGAAGCTTGTGGACGGCGTTTCCCATAGTGACGGTTGAAAGTTCGGCGGGAACTCCGACAGGAAGATACTCAGGTCACTGGACGGTTTCCGAAGACACTAAGAGACTTGCGACACAGAATGTCTCAACCACCAACTGGTGGAACAGGCACTGACACCAACTTCAGATGACAAGTCAGCGAACAAGGGTGACTGTTGAGTTGAGGTGGGGGGGAAACTGGTTTTTCCTTCAAATCTCGCTCGGAATTATACAAGGACGTTCAAAAAAGTTCCGTAAATTGTTTCCACTCTTCTTCAGGCGACTGGTGGCACTTGTTATTATTCGACACTTGTCTCTTGTATTAAGTAAAAGTTTCAAAGTTCAGTGGGATACTGTAACACTAACTGACGTACAGACTTGCTTACGCGTGTGCTTTGTGTGCGGGGGCAACGTACAGTCTACGACCTTCACGACTGCGGCGGAGCCTTTATCAGCCGGGAAGCGGGAGAGAGGCGGGGCTTATTCGATGCCTTACATCGCTATCAAAAATAAATATTTTACAAATGCATTATATATATATGAAGCTGTATTTCCCTACAATAATCTACAAAGATGACTTGTAATGATGTTTCTTCAAGAACGAATAAAGATTTTGGGTGAATATTACTTATATATTGGGATATTTTGAAAAACATATGATACTGTGAAGAAATGGCAACAATTCTTATCACACACCGACTCCTTCTCTCACTGTTTGTCACCGAACACAGCACAGAGTACATGCACACATGCAACGTGTAATTCTGCCATACCCACTGTGCACACGCGTGAGTTAATTCACATTCATACCAATTGCAATTTCTTAGAAGGTAAATCATGCTATCATCATCCAGTTTGTTTTGCTGGTCCACCAGGGGGTGTCAGTGACGTCACGTCGCTTTGCAATGCTCTTCCCTGAAGCTTTAAGGTCGAATTTATTTTTTCAAGTTAACTGCACTTTCCTTGGAAGTACGCAAGATGCAATCAAAAATCAAATAAGGTTAGAAGTAGCGTCGGTGGGAAAATACGCCGGAATGGATAATTTATAGAATATATATATTCCGCTTAGTCAATGAATATGATAATACTTCTTACACAAGCGGTATGCAGTGCATTTGGAGCAACGCTTGAACAATGCACTGTCATTTTTAGAATTAATTCTGAATTGTTTCTTTATTCTGTCATTCTATACGACTTTGTTAATAAGCGAAAGATCTGCTGTAAGCAAACACACACACACACACACACACACACACACACACACGCACGCACGCACACACGCACACACCAGTTGCATACCAGAGGACATCTGTTGGTCGCTCGCGCAATCCCCGTCAAGAGATGAACAAAGGCTTTCTTGGAGCTGCTGGTCTGCGTCCAAATACTCCACAATTGAAACTTTTCTTTGTGCACGCGGTACCTCAGAGATTTTATTCTGATTAACGACAAACGATTTTATTCAACCAAGTACGAGATTTTTTATTATAAATAAGTCTACGGATTTATTTGTCCCGTACGTGCGTGTGTAAGTGTGTGCGCGCGCGTGTATGCATGTGATTCACCATGGTTTTAAATCAAGTGCTTTAATCGTGATTGACAGGTGTTACCCTCCCGGATGAGAGCTCAAAGGCCATATATGGAGCGATCTATGGGTAATGCGTACATATGTGTGTGTGTGTGTGTGTGTGTATGTGATTCACCAAGGTCTTAAATCAAGTGCTTTGCTCGTGATTGACAGGTGTTACCCTCCCGGATGAGAGCTCAAAGGACATATATGAAGCGATCTATGGGTAATGCTGTGACCTTACATACAAACCTCATCCGTTTGCCTAAGGGAGACAGTAACGGTTTTCAATGTTAAGGTCCGATCTTGGATGTCGCTGCCAACCCATTAT
>NC_134784.1:24559605-24564605 GCF_046742065.1 Oratosquilla oratoria
AACTAGTTTGGAGGACGACGTTGGAGGACCAGGTTGGAGGACGAGGCTGAAGGATGAACTTCGAGGACGAGCTTAGAGGAAGAGTATGGAGGATGGGGCTGGAGGACGAGGGTAAGTTTCGAGGATGAGCTTCGAGGATGAGCTTCGAGGACGAGGTTGGAGGGCGAGGTCTTGGTGACCAGAGACCGAAGGCGAGAGTGAGCTCATCCTCGACAGTGTTTTGACTAGACTTGACGAGGATTTATGAGGAAACATTGGTCCTCCTCGATCCCTTATGACGTCAGTTCCGGATGGCAACAGGCAATTCTATTCATCTCGAGGTTGACCTTGAATAATGAATAAATGAATAAATAAATAAATGAATGAATAAATGAATAAATAAATAAATAAAAACAAAATAAATTGATAAACACACAAATGAAAATAATTGAAAATAGATAAATACATAAATGAAATAAATGAATTAATAGATACATAGATAAAAATCAAACAATTAATTCACAAATGAAAATAGATAGATACATATAAATAAATGATTAATAGACAAATAAAAAATAAGTGAATTAATAAATGCATAAATAGAAATAAAATAAAATAAATAAATACATAGATAATAATGAAATAAATAAATACACAAATGAAAATAAATAGATACACATATAAGAGAGAAATAAACAAACAAATATATAAATAAAAATGAAAATAAATCAACAAATAAATAAATATGAATGAAATAAACAAAAGAGAAAAATAAATAAAAGAAATATAGATATAGAAAGAAATGAATATAGATAAAACAAATTAATAAATCTAAACAAATAAATTAATAGATTGAATATACATACATACATATACCAAGGCTTTTTCCCCCTTACAAGGGAGGTAGCCAAAAAGGAAAAGGCATAAAATCATTCCCACCCATTCCATCCCTGAATACACTCCACACCCCTCCACCCTCCCTCTTATCTTAGCACCTCCTGGATGACGGGTCATCCCTGCACCTTGTCCACTGCCCTG
The DNA here is from genome assembly GCF_046742065.1 of Oratosquilla oratoria. Classification (NCBI taxonomy): domain Eukaryota; kingdom Metazoa; phylum Arthropoda; class Malacostraca; order Stomatopoda; family Squillidae; genus Oratosquilla; species Oratosquilla oratoria. The sequence continues at coordinate 24,560,623 of NC_134784.1, forward strand.
GGTCAGAAGCAGTGTCGCAAGACACAGCACATCCACAGCAAGGCCGCTTCATTAATTGAATATACACAGGTAATAATAAAAAACAAATGCAGAAATAGGTAAACACATACATAGACAAAAAAATATATATAAATAAGTCAATATATAAATCATTACATGGATTAGTAAATAAGAATATAAGAATGAAGGAGAATACAAGAGACCATAAGGCCTACACAAGGTAGTTTTGTGCAAATATATAAGTAAATCTATAAAAAAATTGTTGAAAAATAAGACATGGGAAAATTGATCACAATAACGATGATGATGATATGGTTTAATGTCACCCCCCCCCCCTTATCGGTAGGCTAGGACGGTGCCACTCACAGAGGGCTTTTATAGCGTGGAATTTAATGAACCATGCCCTTTGGTTCAACTTCGCCGGTGGCAGGGTTCGAACCACCCTCACGTAGACCTTCGCCGCAAGTAACAATAACGACAACAATAAGGACATCTGGTAATCAAGATTAAAAGATTGAAAACGAAATTATTAGAAATAAAATTATTTGAGAAGCAAAGGCACATTTTACAAGATACTGCCTGAACAATAAATGACAATAAAGAGAAGAAAAAAGAGAGAAAAGAGAAAAAATGGTGAAAAGAGCAAGTGCTCAACAAAATTATTACAAATAAAATTTGTGGAAATTTAATCCCATAATTAGTCTAGAAAAATGTATAACAAATCCAGAAGTAGTAATAGTAGTAGTAGTAGTAGAAGTAGTAATAGTAGTTGTTGTTGTTGTAGTAGTAATAGAAGTAGTTGTTGTAGTAGTAATAGAAATAACAACAACAACAACAACAATAACAATAATAATAACAACAACAATAATGATAATAATAATAATAATAATAATAATAATAATAATAATAATAATAATAATAATAATGATGATAATAATAATAATAACAATAATAATAATGATAATAATAAGATTAAACATTAAAACACAAATATAAAAAAGAGATAATATAAACGTTAAAAAAAAAATACAGATATGAAAGAAAAAACAACAACAACGAGAAAAGAACACATGCAAACTGAAAAAAATGGACAAAAAACTAAACTAAAAAAAAAAAAAAAAAAAAGGACTCGTAACTAGATGATGCCCATCACGTTAGCCTAAAGAGGGCAGAGGCTCGTGTGGCAATACACAAACAACGCCAGGCTCCAATATCGCCGACGTGAGTTCCCCTCCCCGGCTCCTTTGGAATGCAGGGAACCAACGTCATCCCTGCGGGTCTGTCAAGATCAATGGGGCCAGGGGGAGGGGGAGGGGGAGGGGGAGGGGGAGGGAATGGGAAAGGAGAGGGGAGGGTTGAGGGGAGGTGTAAGAGAGGGAAGGGGAGGGTAAGAGGAAGGGGAGGGAGAGGGAAGGTGAGAGGGAGGGGAGAGGAGGGGAGGGGAGAGGAGAGGAGGGGAGGAGAGGGGAGAGGAGGGAAATGGGAGAGGATGGGGAGGGGGAGGAAGGAGAGTGGAGGGAAAGATAGGGAGAGTGGAAGGGAAGGGAGGGGAGGGGAAGGGAGGAGAGGTTAGAAAAAGGGGAGGGAAGGGAGGGGAAGGGAGGGGGAGGGGAAAGGAGGAAAAGGAAAGGATAGTTTAGGAAAAGGTAAGAAGGAAAAGGAGGGAAAGGGAAGGGAAGGGAAGGCAGTGTAGGGGAAGTGGAGGGAAGGGGAAGGGGGGGAAGGGGAGAAGGAGTGGAGGGAGAGGGGACATGAAGTGAAAGAGGGGAAATGAAACAGAAGGAAAACAATAGGAACTAATAAAAGGGGTGAGGGGAAAGGGGGGGAGACGGGGGGGAAGGGGGAGACGGGGGAGGGGGAGAACGGGGGGAGAAGGAAAGTCTACAAAGGATATATAACTTCAGCTTATCATTAACTGAAGACAAATCTCTCTTTATATTGACACACACACACACACACACACACACACATACACACACACACACAAAGGCACGTGCATATAAACATATACATCATTGACAATCAGACGCGTGAAGGCAGGCATGCAAATGCACAAACGTACACACACGCGCGCGCGCGCGCGCACACACACACAAACGCACACATTCACGATTTTGTGAGTTTATGTCTTGTGAGCTTTTGTCTTGTGAGTTTATGTCGTGTGAGTTCATGTCGTGTGATGTTTTATTTTGTGAGTTTATGTCCGTGTGAGCTTTTGTCTTGTGAGCTTATGTCCGTGCACCTTCCCATACATCTGACTTACAAGATGACTTCGTTGAAACATACATCTCAATTTTATTAATGCACACTGAAGATTTTCCACTTTTGAACGAAACGTTCATATTTACCTAGTTGTATTTACTTAGTTGTGAGACTTTTTGTCCCACTGTCGGGGAATGAGATTAGATGGACAGAAAATCTGTATATTTCGACCACTATCTGTGGTCCTCTTTAACACAGATAGTGGTCGAAATATACATATTTTCTGTCCATCTTATTCTCCGATAGTGGGTCAATAAGTCTCATTTTACAAATGTGCTTCTATATTATACCTTCCTTACCTAGTTGTATCTTACGGGAAAGGGAGCTACGCTCGTGGTGTCCCGCCTCTGCATCTCGCCATATCTAATTTGCTCTTAAATTCTTGTATTGTTTCTGCACACACTATTGTTTCGTCTACTATGTTCTTTGTTTTCCCCGTGTTTATGTTCATTATCAAAATAGATTATACTTTATATTTGATTTCTTCCACATTTACGATTATCAAAATCATTGAGACGTACAGCTCGGAATGAAAAATAGGCCAATAATCTAAGACAAATAAGACATAATCAGAATAACATATCAAACATCAAATGTACTAGTATTACATTAGAATACATTACATTGCTTTAGTATTACATTGTATCAGTATATTATACATTCGAGTGTAGTTATTACTAGTTTAGTTATATCTTAAGTAGACGAATTCTTAGATCTTGTGGGTTTATCTAGGTTTCCTTACAAGTGATTTACCACGGTCTTGGATCTTTTGTTGGACTCGTGATCGACAGCTATTACCCTTCCGGATGAGAGTTTAGAGCTTATATATGGCTCAATGTATGGATAATGCTGTAACCTTACACTTATTAACGCACACGCACACACACACACGCACACACACACACACACGATTCGGTGGCGCGGTTGGTAGAGTCCCCGACTGTCACCATGGCGGTCCGGGTTCGAATCCTGCCCAGGGCTGAAATAATTTCAGTATCGCTGCGTTTCGAGTTGTTACTCCAACTCCCGTGGGCGGGGAGTTGGGTGTGTGTGTGTGTGTGCGTGTAAGGTCGCAGCATTACCCATAGATCGGCAACGAGCTCTGAGCTCTCTTCCGGGAGGGAAAGAGTTGTCGTTCACGAGTTCAGCGCGTGATCCAAAAAGACCAGTGTGAATGTGAATACACACAACTCCTTGCCCAACAGATCTGGATTGCCGACTAGCAGAGCAATGATGCTATTTATTTCTGCCTTGGTTGGGATTCGAACTCGGATCGCTGAATTATCGGCCAAGCACGGCACTACCACACTATCGTACGCTAGTACGCGCGTACGCTCTTCCTAGCGTACATGTAGATGCTAACATGTGACCTCAACATTCGTGACCTGACCTCTGAGTGACCCCAGGTGGAGGGGTGGGGAGGGTGGAAGATGGGGGAGAGGGTGAGTGAGAACGTGGAAGGAACTCCCCTCCTCCACTTTTCCTCCACTCCCTCCTTCGCCTCCACTTATGACGTCACGATAAACAAGGCTCCAATCTTGATCTCGTCACAGGGCCTATTAAGTGACAACGCTTACTAAATCCACTTCAGTCAATGACAACAATGCTTGTAAGGTTCGTATTTACTGACAACATTTTTTGGGCCTTATTCTGCCAACACCAGACCTCATGGGTGAGGTCAAACAACGCCAGTGTTGGTAGTTAGTTAACTCGATTTGTTA
>NC_134784.1:24584605-24629605 GCF_046742065.1 Oratosquilla oratoria
TCTTAAGGGAGTAATTTCAGGGAAAATCCTGTCAGCGTCTCCTACCCCCCCTCTCCTCTCCCCCTCTCCCCCTCCCACCTCGTGACCTTCAGATGACACCCCCTCTTCCCCCCCCCTCCCCCACCCATTCCTCGAAGGATCCTTCCTCAAGGTCACGCCGAGGTCCTTCGTCTGGCGTCCTTCCTAAGGACTCTTGGACCTTGATCCAAGGTCAAACTGTGTGTGTGTGTGTGTGTGGAAGAGAAAGGAATAGAAAGGGAGAGAAAGGGAGAGGAACAGAGAGAAACAGAGATAGAAAGATAGATAGATAGATAGAGATATATACATATACATATATATATATATATAGAGAGAGAGAGAGAGAGTGAGATAGAGAGAGAAAGAGAGAGAAACATAGATAGATAGATAGATAGAGAGAGAGGGAGAGAGAGAGAAAGAGAGAGAGAGAGAGAGAGAGAGAGAGAGAGAGAGAGAGAGAGAGAGAGGAAGAGACAGGAGGAGAAAAGGAGAGAAACAGAAACAGAGATAGATAAACAGACAGATAGATAGATAGAGAGAAAGAGGGGTGGTGCTATCACCGTTACAAGGCTCGCCGTTACAAGGCTCGCCGTTACAAGGCTCGCCGTTACAAGGCTCGCCGTTACAAGGCTCGCCGTTACAAGGACCGTTACATGGCTCGCCGTTACAAGTAACCACCTGGCTGGTCATGACTGACGGGATCTGTCAACCAGCTGACCTGCTCTCTCTCCATCAAGGAAATAAGGTCAACCTCTGACGTCACCAACCCATATGTGACGTCAGTAATCCTACTCGCCCATGTGTGACATTAATAACATATTACGTCACTTACCAGCCTATGTGTGACGTCACTGATATATGACGTCATATCCTAGACTGCGTGACGTCACTGTCATATGACGTAATTTCCTAGACTGTGTGACGTCACTGATATATGACGTAATTTTCTGCCACACGTGTTATGTCACAGCAGTGTAGAGACTGTTACAAATTATTTCAAAGATTTTTTGAGTCACCCTGTACATATAATCGACTATGCCGAGGTAGCGTAAGCATAAAGCATAACTGTTATAAGCATAAAGCATAACTGTTAAGCTTTGATGACATATGCAATCATGAAATAGATAAATAACAAATAAACAGACAGGTAGATAGATCAACAAATTAATAATAAATATATGAATGAATAAATCAATAAATTAATCAGTAAATAAATAAAGTAGGAAAGAAATGCAACGTCCGGAAAGGGACCAATTCGGAAAGAATTTAGTTTTTCGTAAATTTGTGTCTACCAGCTTCATTCTACCTCCTCCACTCTTCTACTCTACCCCCCTCCCCACACACACCTCGTGGTGCAGTGGTTAGAGTTCTCGCCTGCCACTACGGTGGTCCGGGTTCGCAACCCGTCGAGGGGTGAAATAGTTTCAGTACCGCTGCCCTGCGGGTCGTTACTCCAACTCTCGTGGGCGGAGAGTTGTGTGTGTGTGTGTGTGTGTGTGTGTGTGTGTGTGTGTGTGTGTGTGTGTGTGTGTGTGTGTGTGTGTGTGTGTGTGTGTGTGTGTATAAGGTCACATCACTACCCATAGATCGGTCATATATGAGCTCTGAGGTCTCTTCCGGGAGGGGAATAGCAGTTGATCACGAGTCCAGCACGTGATCCAAAGACCATGGTGAATCACACACACACACACACACACACACACACACACACACACACACACACACACACACACACACACACACACACACACACAGCCTTTGACACCAAACAAAGCCCCCAAGGAATGAGGGAGTGGGAGTGGGAGGGGGAGTGGGAGTGGGAGGGGGAGTGGGAGTGGGAGGGGGAGGGGGAGGGGGAGGCGTGGGAGCTTGGGGGTTCCCCCCTTTTTCCTCCTCCCCCTCCCTCCCACACTCACCTCACGCAATCAGGTCTTCTCTTGTTTCGTTACTTTAAAACTTTTATCGATTACACACGGCACCATCTGTTCTCTTTCATCGATTAGTTTCGCCCTGCATTTTTTTTTTTTTTTTTGTCTCGAGGTCGGTTTGGACCACAACTCTCTTCTTCCTTACAACGGTAGACATAGATCGGATATCTACCTGGGAGATGAAAGAAACGAGTTTGGAATTTCACGAAGAGGATAGAAGCGCTGGGAAGCTTCAGCCCATAACAACAACAACAACAACAACAACAACAACAGAGCGAGATTGTTCATAAGTGCAAATGACGGTGGTAAACCGCACCCCATAACAACAACAATAACAACAACGACAACACTCTCACTGATAAGCTTTTGATTAAATTCGTCTGACGGCAGCCTGAATAAAATCACCTGACGTCACTTCCTTCTTTCAGCTGAATAAAACCGTCTGGCGACAGCCTCTGTAAAGTTGTGGAACAATATATATATATATATATATATATATATATATATATACAAATGTGTGGAATAAAAGGAAGGACAGTTGATCCCCCATTGCTTTTCCGGATCAACTGTCCATATTTATGATCAGCATATTTTGTATATACAGTATTGCTACCTGTTTCTTTTTGTAACTCTGTCGCAGTGAAGATACCTGTTAAGCGAAAGCTCTGAAAGCATACTAAAAGTGCGAATTACTTTCCCTTTACATCTATACCCAATCAGGTTTGGTCAAACAATGAAATGACTTAACAATATTCAGCGATCCAGTGTTAGAAAAATAAAAGATGTCAACAAAGGACTCGCGAATTCAGAAGTTGCTGTAAAGTTTAATAACGTATGTATATATTAGATAATTTTTATGACCGTCGCGCATAGGACTCGAACCTATCGCTCTGAGGCCAAGAGGCTACCGATACGGTGCCATAAACCGCTCGGATACTGGGGGTACATATGTGTGTATATATGCATATATGTATGTTTGTATGTATATATGTATGTATGCAATATCACCACAGGAAAAGAGCAACTTGTAGACAGTGAGTATTTTCGTATATTACATGGACTCGGAAATTTGCCTTACGAAGAGAGGTTTAGGCACCTAATCTTACACTCTCTGGAAAGACGCAGAGTGCGGGGTGATCTAATAGAAGTGTTCAAGTGGATCAAACAAGGTCATCATAATAAAACAACATGGCAGGACTCGCAGTAATGGGTATAAACTGGACAAATTTAGATTTAAGAAGGAAATAGGCAAGAATTGGTTTCCTAATAGGGTGGTCGATGAATGGAATAAACTTAGTAACCATGTAGTAAGCGCTGAAACTATCAGTTGTTTTGAAAAACGATTAGACAACTTTATGGATGGGGATGACAGGTGGTGATGGATACGGAGCTGCCTTATGGTCTCTTGCAGTCTCCTTTATTCTTATGTTCTTATGTACGTCTTCAGACAAAGTAAGGCGGATATAAGGATGCTTAAGTACGAAAGGAGGGACGGAACACGGGTATAGGTGAACATCAGGGTGGGAAGGGAAAGGACAGAAAAGGGAGATGGGTCATGACCTTGCCTCCCTCGCTTCGACCTGACTACATATGGTTCAATCAGTCGGATACCTTTTCATCATCAGTTCATTTAACAATTGATCACGTTTGAAATGTCCATAGATTAAGTTTACGTTTCTATCAAAAGTGCCTGAGATGAAACATTATTCTACCACGTTTCGTTTAGATAAACTTGTTTTTGCAATCATTGTTGCCCTAGACCATTCATTATGATGGTTATTTAATGATTTATGATGAAACAATGCACCTTTTTTAGTCAGATCCCACACTTTACACACACACACACACACACACACACACACACACACACACACACACATATATATATATATATATATATATATATATATGTAAGCGGAATAGGAAACACAGGAGTCTTAGTCTTGAGTTTATTCCTGACTAGTTTCGCAGGTATGCTTTTTCAAAGGAATATGAAAAAGCATACCTGCAGGTATGCTTTGAAAAAGCATACCTGCGAAACTAGTCAGGAATAAACTCAAGACTAAGACTCCTGTGTTTCCTATTCCGCTTACATCAACCTGTCAGAATGTCTCAACTTATATATATATATATATATATATATATATATATATATATATATGTATGTATGTATATATATACATATGTATATATTGTTGGGAAATCCTTGTTTCCAATTTTTTCCCGTTTGTCCAATATAAAATTTGTTACAATCTTTGCAAGGAAATCTATACCCCACCTCATTGTTATTAGGCGGCTGTTTTTAATTAAGGTTCTTTTTATGGTGTTGTCTTATTTAAATGCTATTTTGACATTTAATTTCTTGAGGAAGTTTACAATACCAAGGAAATTTTCATGGAAAGGAAGAACAAATGTTCTAAGGTGTTCGTGATTTTCTTGTTCTTCATAGTATGCCCTATGAAAACGTTTCTTAGCGGTATTGTGACATTGGTTAAGAACATAAAGGGGACACTTTAACGTTTCTCCAATATTCTGGGTGATACTTATTTCATCATCAAAACAATTCGGACCTGAAATCTTGTAAGCTCTCAAATACTTAGAAATAAAAACAGACCTTTTGACATTGATAGGATGATTAGAATAAGAAAGAATATGAATGTTGATGGGTTTATATAAGCTTTTGTTTTCAATATTCCATTATCTCGTATTACTTCTACATCCAAAAAAGGTAAACTATATTTATTTTCTAGCCCAGAAGTGAAATTGATAAAGGGCACCAGTGAATTTAGTGTAAGAAGGAAGTCATTAATGGATAATCTATTGGGCTAAAACACAGAATATCGTCTACATAGCTGAACTAAATACATTTTTATCGTTGACAGTTGTTAACGGATATTTCTCACAATATTCCATGAAAATGTTAGCTAAGACAGGAGATGACGTATTCCTTATAGACATCCCGAAAGTCTGGGCGTAATATTCCCCCCCCCCAAATAAAAAATACACACAAACTTACTAATTTAACAAAATTAATGTAAGTATGTATGTATGTGTGTATGCGTGTATGTGTGTATGTACGTATGTATGTATGTATGTATGTATGTACGTATGTATGTATGTATGTATGTATGTATGTTTTTATGCATGCTAAGTTAACCCTGGCTAAAGTTAACCTTGATTAAATTAACCTGCATTTCATTGGTGGTCCCGACCTAGTCTCTCTCGCAGGTGATCTGTCTACGCTCCAATTTGGCGACCGGGCTGATAGGTGTGTTAGGAGGGTATATCCACACTGACAGATTAAAACACTGTTGTCAGCTATGTATACGGTTTTAGGATGCCAACATGTTGGTCAGGGAGGGTGACAGCAAAAAAAAAAAAAAAAAAAAAAAAAAAAAAAAAAAAAAAAAAAAAAAAAAAAAAAAAAAAAAAAAAAAAAAAAAAAAAAAAAAAAAAAATCTTTTATGAGTCCCTTCACAGCTCGAGGGTTTTCTGAATATATCATAAGTTGGACGGACTTTTTCTCGAAGGAGGAAAAGATGGAATGGGTGGGAGTAGATACGTGTCTTTGACTTGGCTACCTCCCTTATAAAGGGGAAAAAGCTCTTGGTATATAAATGGCATTTGTCGAAACGGACGTCGAAGTCGTTGTCCTGGAGACGCTGGAGGATGACCCTCAGGTGTTGAGGATGCTGGTCAAGCGACTCGGAGACCACAGGGATGTCCTCGACGTAGCAGACACAGAAGTCGAGGTTGCCGATGATGGTGTCCATCAGGCGCTAGATGACCGTACCTGGAATTCGTAAACAGAAACAGGAGCTCGTAAACCGAAACAGAAGTTCGTAAACCGAAACAGGAGTTGTTAAAGGTGTACGTTCCGAAGAAGGCGATGGTGGTCTTCGGGATGTCGTCTGGATGTACAGTAACCTGATGGTGGCTCTTCAGGAGGTCCAGTGTCGAGGAGGTCTTGGCACCGTTGAGGTCTGCGGCCATGTGGCCTATGTTCGGAAGTGGGTAGTGGTCAGGTTCTCGCCGGTAGTCTCCGCAGTGGCGCCAGGAACCGTCGTTCTTGTTGAGGTGGACAGAGGGAGGACCAAAGGTTGGGGGACTTTTTGGCAAAGTCCCAGCCACTCCATTTCCTGCAAGGTTTTCTTGGCGACGGTATTTGGCAAACATTGAAGGCCCAGACACCTTGATGTAATGGTAGACGCCATGTCTGGCTGAAATCTGTGACGCCTTCTGCAGCTCAGGCTTGAAGATGTTGGGGAATTCAGAGCGCAGCTGGGCGTAATGCTACCTAACGTCGATAACGCGCCTAGAGATCGTGCTACCGAACGTCTCTGAATGGACCACGGAGACAGAACGGACCAATCAGCGTGCTGCGTTCAGAGACATCTGGTAAGATGAACCGTACTGAGTGTATAGATACTCCTCATTACTGTATGTCTCACTCTAAAGAATACTTGTATTTGAAACGTCAGCAACTGGTGTTCCTAACCTAAACCATTGTTTTCGTATAAATCTATATATCTACAAAAAACAATAGTCGTGTATGCACACCCGCAGCCCTACCATATATGGTAAAATCCTTAAGCACGTGGTAGTTTTTGAGGATTTGTCAGTTAGGGACGCTTTCCTCCCTTCTGTGGCACTCCGTTCGTTGGTCACTTGTTGAGCGGCGAATCATTACACAATGCCATGATATTTAAGGAGAGTCTTGCACAAGATTGAGTAGGAGTAACGCTATGTTGATATTCTTGTGTTTTTTTCCGTGTGCAGGGGCCAGTGCGTGCACACACACACACACACACACACACACACACACATACATACACACACACATCTCGGTGGCGCGATTGGTAGAGTCCCAGACTGTCACTACGGCGGTCCGGGTTCGAGTCCTACCCAGGGCTGAAAATAATTTCAGTATCGCTGCGATTCGAATCGTTACTCCAACACTCGTGGGCGAGGAGCTGGGTGTGTGTGTGCGTGTAAGGTTAAAAGCATTACCCATAGATCAGTCATACGAGCTCTGAGCTCTCTTCCGGGAGGGAAATAGCTGTCGATCACGAGTCCAACACGTGATCCAAGGACCAAGGGTGAATCACACATAAATGCATATAATCATATACTGTATATTGAAAGCAGGCGAGAGGTTTATTGTGCGACATTTCCTTCATGAAGAATTTAGATTAAATGATTTTTGAACTTATAAGTATAATGTATATACCTCTCCTTTTTCCAGAGAAAAGCGCTTGTCTTAGGGATTCAACAAAACTATCTTTATATCGCTGTACAGCATTTTATTTTTTTAAGCATTGGGAGGCATTAGCTATAGGTTTCATAAATTTTTTGGAAATACTTCCCTCAAGTTACATGAGACTCAGGTCTACAAAAATCCAAGTTAAAATCAAGTAAGATGGAAAGTTTGTTAAGATGATCACCCAGCTTGTTTTACCGTGTTAATGACAATTTTGCAGATTCGTCTGTTTTTCCCAGTATGCACCTGTGGATTTACTGTGATGGTTCTTTACAGCTATCTTATTACTTTGATCGTGCCCATTTATACGACTTATTCGTGTATTTTACACATCTCTATCGTACAACTTTTGACGCGGTGTCTCTGTCGCTTAGAGTACCCGCTTGAAATATCTCACATACAGGTATAATACCGTTGAAGAATTCACTTGACTACATAGGCTTAGAACTAACAGCGAACCTGTGAAAGTATCTCTGACCAGTGCATTTATGGGTTTCTGTTATTTTGCTACTGATTTTCAACCCTCTGTCTTCCTGTCTCGACTTGAATGAGCTTATTCTGTCTACCGCCAGGCAATTACACTCACCAGAGAAAAGGGGAGGATTCCCCAGGAAGCCAAAGGGTTACGAGTTGCTGAGTTGCTAGCAACTTGTTTGTAGATTAACATGCAGCTTTTTCCTAAGAAGCAAACATGCATGATGCTAATAGCACAAGGTCAGAAACCAATGCTTTTCATCAATATCTCTAACCTTAGAGCAGTAACGCCTTATCATGTAAATAGGCATCCCGAGAAAACTAATCCTTACTTCTTGCAGGACGACATTCCTTCGGTGTGCAAGACCAGGGAAAGGACAAATAAAGAATCACTTATCCGAAACGTTCAACCTCCCTTCATCGCTTTAGCTCTGTCTCTGAAGGTGGATGGCAGCAGTTGGACCAGCGTCCACCAAGAGAGTTTCAGCATCGCAAATGGAGTCGGAAAAGAGGAATGTTGCACCGATTTAAGCCAGATTTCTTTGACGCCGTCGTCTTTCCATCCTGGAGAAGTTAGGAGGGGGTCTGATGGGGTTGGAATTTGATCACACCTGTTGGGCCAGCTGCAAAACGTACAAGCAAACGTGTAAGTAAACGTATAAGATATTGAGTAATTAGGTCAATGATCTTATCTTCATATAAACAGTAAAAGGGTTTATTTTGAGCCCCCTGTTAATGTTATCACACACACACACACACACACACACACACACACACACACACACACGCACACACACACACATCACACATATATATATATATATATATATATATATATATATATGTATATATATATATATATATATATATATGTATAAGTATATATATATGTATATACACACATATTACATATGTATATATATATATATATATATATATATATATATATATATAAGGATTACAAAGGCGGAGCATGCCGACAGGAGACCTTTTGGTCCATATCTAGGTCGGATGCGAAAAAAAAATCATAATGATAATAAATTGATAAATAAAAACTACAATAATGTAAATAACAAATAAAATATATGAATAAATGCATAGGTATTGTTAAATAATAAACAAACAAGTAAATAGTAAATAATGATAAATTGACATATAACTAATAATGAATGACAATCAGACAAATGATAACAAAACAAAAACAAATAATATCAAATAAATTCTAATTATTACAGCATCTTGCTTAGGTGTCTATCTAAATAATTCTTAAAGCTTCGAACTGAACTACACTGTACTACCTGTGCAGGTTGTCTATTCCATTCATTAACTAAACGGTTGGCGAAGTTGTTTCTATCTACTTCCAAATTGAAGCTATTTCCGGACAGTTTGAGACCATTGTTTCCTGTCTGATTCTCATTCAATGTGAAAAATTTGTCACTTTTGATGTTGTCAATTCCCTTTAGCATTTTAAAGAACTGTATCAAGTCACCTCTGAGTCTACGCTTTTTTAGGGAAAACAGATTAATATGTTTTAGTCGATTTTCGTATGATTTATTTTTGATACTTGGAATCAGTTTTGTGGCTCGCCGTTGTAAAACTGATTCCAAACATAAAAAATAAATCATACGAATATATGTATATATATATATATATATATATATATATATATATATATGTATATAGATATATAGATACATATAGTATGTATATATAAAGTAGATTCGGAGTTATCTACTACCTGTGGCATGTGAGGGACGTCCAGGAACCTTTGGCGAGATTCCGACGCTTTGGAGATCGTCCGGGAAGCACTTACGTCAAAAATGAGGCAAACCCGTGTGCGTCTCTCGCTGTGTACGTGTTACTGCCAGTGAACAGTTGCCAGATGTCGCTAGCCATTTATAGAATCGTCCTGTTTTCAAAAAAGGATGGGTTTGTTGGATAATCACTTCACTTTGTGTTAAATTAATAATTATCAATTAGACTCTATAGGTAACGTTTATTCTAGTTCTAGTTAGGTATATAATTTCAAATATGATAATGATGCCATAAGATAGCGCTGTGCAGGAATTTGCAAATAGAAGTACGTGTATCTGCAAACATATAGTCACGTGCTGGGAAGTTGGTACGATCCATTGCATGTAGCTAGATAATGTAGGCCCTTGTGGACACTTAGTTGTAAGCCGAGGTATTTAGTATATACTATAATAAGGAGCAATATGCCTCTGTGTATACTTTTTTCTGTGTGTGGTTGTGTACGTAATGTCTGACAAATAAGATACGCCGGAAAAACCATCTTCTAGAAAAAGTGAAGATGAAAATAGTGTGATTCAAAACTTAAACATTAAAAAAGACTAGGTAATAAAATCCTTAAATGTCATTTGACAGTGACTTGGATGCGCTTTTGGTTTAAACTTTGGCATTTTATACCTATTAAATTTTACTCCTGATTTTGAATTGCAGCAACTTTAAATACTTGATTTTAGATGTTTGATGTATGCAACCCACTTACTTTAGCCATAGATTTGAGCGTAATTTTAATGTAAATTTTTAATAATAGGAATTCTTGTAATTAACAAATTCATAATTGTAATTATTATTTCCTAATTGTGTACAGGAACAAGGCACACAATGGTGCACAGCTGCTGTTGGTAATGGCTGACGTTTACAACAATTACCTTCGTCTACGGTTGTCAGATGTCCTCCTCAAAAAGGACAGTTCTTGCAAACCTTCCACCAGCACCATTCCAATGTGCGCTGTCACTCATGCTGGAGGAACAGTTTATACGGTTAAGTCAGCTTCACAAGAGGGCATTTGTTACAATGTGGACCTCTCAATCGGCAAGTGCAGCTGCCTCTGTGGAAACACAAGAAGCGTTTGCAAACATTAATTAGCAGCGTCGCAGTACAGCGCAGTTCGCCTACCACAACTATACGCCTGCACTGTTGCTGAAAAAGAAGTCTTGTATAAGGTGATATACGGCGACAAACCGATGCCGACATCGAATTTTTTCGATGGCTTATTTGCTGATACACCTGTTAATGCAGTATCTCATGGTAATAAAGAACCAGCTGCATGTGGTGATGAGCAAGGAGATGTAGCTGTCGTTATCGAGACCTCAGCAGAGACAACAAATGAAAATCAATCAATTGACACCAGCATTGATGAGTTCACAAGCATGATCAATAGAGAATTAAAGAGAACTAAAAGCACCTGCATGCTCAGCTCCTTTGCGGTATTTGAACAGAGGCTGAAAGCCTGCAGAAATCCTGCGCAGGTTACTACTTTCCTTCGGACTGCAGGTTGCACTATTTTAAAGGCATCGGGGGCGGCAAAGAGAAAAATTCCTTGTCAGCCAACGACCCTTGCTAGGCGTCAGTTTGGCCAACCAAGAGGCAAAGCTGCCTTACTGAAAGGCAAGATAACAAAAAGGAAAAGGAATTTAGCCTTAAACATATTAAAAAATGTACCAAATGCTGAAATACATTGATGTTTCCATATTACTGTTTCATTTCCTATACCTAACTTATTTCAAATCAATCACAAATTAACACTAACTAATAATTAATGAAAACAATTTAGCATGAGGCATTCAAATAAATGTTCTGTAGGTAATTGCCTTTATTTTAGAATACAGTTACATTTTTATTTATTAGGAAGATTATGAAATACTAGTGTAAACGCCCCTGAAAATCACGGGATTCTGATTTCTCTTAACTTCTAAAGAATTCCATCATTTATAGCTTGCTATTACAGTAATTTCATTTGCGTGTTATTCGATTTCGATCTCCTGTAACTATTTATTAATAAATTAAAATGCACATTTTTTCGAAATAAATTTATTATTTCGTTGCTTAGGCGATTACTTTTGATATAACATTTTCAATTGTTATATTTTAAACCAAAAGCGCATCCAAGTCACTGTCAAATGACATATAAGGATTTTATTACCTAGTCTTTTTTAATGTTTAAGTTTTGAATCACACTATTTTCATCTTCACTTTTTCTAGAAGATCGTTTTTCCGGCGTATCTTTTTTGTCAGACATTACGTACACAGCCACACACAGAAAGAAGTATACACAGAGGCACATTGCTCCTCATTATAGTATATATTAAATACCTCGGCTTACAACTAAGTGTCCACAAGGGCCTACATTATCTAGCTACATGCAATGGATCGTACCAACCTCCCAGCACGTGACTATATGTTTGCAGATACACGTACTTCTATTTGCAAATTCCTGCACAGCGCTATCTTATGGCATCATTATCATATCTGAAATTATATACCTAACTAGAACTAGAATAAACGTTACCTATAGAGTCTAATTGATAATTATTAATCTAACACAAAGTGAAATGATTATCCAACAAACACATCCTTTTTTGAAAACAGGACGATTCTATAAATGGCTAGCGACATCTGGCAACTATATGTTTGCAGATACACATACACAGCGAAAGACGCACACGGGTTTGCCTCATTTTTGACGTGAGTGCGTCCGGGAAGGCAAAGGAACGGCTTCATCCCCGGAACGGTCGCTTGAAAAGAGTCCGGGGCTGCTAGTGTTCTCGGGGCACCGGGCAAGCAGGTTACACACGAGGCCACAAAAGCATCCGTCACCAAAGCAACTACGGTGAACCCCAACAGCCACCAGCGCATTGGAGTAGCGTAGTTTCATGCAGCATTGAGGAAAATCGGAATAATCGCGGCATAGAATAAACATTAAGCAAGCAAGGGGGAAAGAGACAAAGGCATAACACGGTTTGTCAGTAGAGACAGATACTAAGGTGCTAACTGATCTACCTCTTCTCTGTTGTACTTAATCGAGTCCCGTAGAAGAGTCAGCCATCGACGTGGATGAAAGAAGAATCGAACTCAGAACAAGAGCATCGGTCAATGTTGGTCATTAAAAGAAGCCAAGAAAATTGCAGTACATGAAGGACTTTCAAATTGGAACACATTTTTCAGATCCCCATTTTACAGGCATCGATTGGTTGTTCAGGATGATACTTCCTAAGGTCCTCAACACAGAGACGGCATCCTTCGTGGACCACACATCCCACCCTATCGCTGTGGACTGCACATTCATCGCCGCACACGGAGGGAGTGACAATTTGTCCTAATGGTGGCCTGTCTGCTCCAGGCATTTCGCAGTAGGCGATGTGCTTCAGGTGGCGGGGTATTGTGGCAGTGCAGCTGATGAGACAGGGGTTGTAGGACACCTCTTGGCATTCGTTCACCAGGTTGAAGGAGGGCAAGTGCAGTTTGACGCCACAGACCACTTCATCCCTGCGGACATCGAGATATTGGTCGATATCGTTAAGAAGAGGGGTACTTGGAAAACACTGGACCACTCCTTCCGTCTCGACGGGTGTGCAGGTCACGTTGATGAAATCAGATTCCGGAGTGAGCGGGTATTCTCCACCATCCGACACGGGCGTGGACGCCCTGGCTGACACTGTCGTCGCCCAGGTGGCTGAGCAGATCAAGAGCGCGAACAACAGCGCGGCCATGTCGCGCGACGTTCGATTCAGGGGTCGAAAGAACGGGTGGTGCCCAGGGCGGGGGCGGTCGCCAGGCCAGCAGTCAGTTCTTTGCCTGAGGTCTTCCAAAGTCTCCAGGAGGGTCTCCAGGCCGGAGGACGGCAGCGGCCGGTGGATGCCGAGCGATTTCGTCTAGCGTCCAAGTGGTCTTCTCCGGTCGGTCGGAAAAGAGCGCACGAGATATCTGTCAGCGAAGACCAGATCGAGAGCCACTGTGGGAAAGGGATCACTACACCGAGTTGACACGTGTATTCGCAAACGCGTCCTAGTCTTCACTGAGAATGGCCAAAGCTTATCAAGCGGTGTATCTGGTGAAAGGACGGGGCTGACACACAAACACGTTTCTGTAATAACTATGAAAGTATTTACTCGTGTGCAAAATCTCCATCCTCCAGTGTTGTCATGTATATAACTCCCACGCCAGACTTGTCCACATAAAAAATACCCGCCTCCTGTCTGTTGACGTGTCGTATATATAGGGTATGAGAACACAGGACGCTTTATTAGGATCACTGAATAAGGTAATTAAAAGACGTATGGCAACCTGGTTCTTTTTTAGTCCATGATTAAAAAAACATGTCTTGTCGCTTGAGCCTAAACGCTTGCAGCATACTAATGTGAGTTTTTTTTTATCCTCCAATTGGAGGTCACCAGTCTGCGGACACAGGAGATCTGACTCACAGTTAAATGACCTGTGCATGGCACCGTGTCCCTGGGTGCTGCGGAATACTCTCCACCCATAGACCAATTACGTGCCAGATCTTAGTCAAAAGAAATAATAGTAAGAGAGAGAGAGAGAGAGAGAGAGAGAGAGAGAGAGAGAGAGAGAGAGAGAGAGAGAGAGAGAGAGAGAGAGAGAGAGAGAGAGAGAGAGAGAGAGAGAGAGGGAGAGCGCAAGACATTATAAAATCTTTGAATCTTTCACGCAGTGGACGTGAAAGAACGCACTAGCCCCTTCTTGCATGCTGGACACGTGATCGACAACTGCTGCCCTCCAGGATGAGAGATCAGAACACATATATGGCCAGACCTACGGGTAATGCTGTGACCTTACACACACACACACACGCACACACGAACACATACAAAAACGCACATACATACGAATAAACACACACAAACAAGCAAATATACACACGCGCGCGCACACACATCTTGTAGACCATCTGCAGCATCTAGGGCGTCCCCTCCATCCTCCTCCTCTTCCTCTTCTTCCATCCTCCTCCTCCTCTTCCTCCATCCTCCTCCGCCTCTTCCTCTTCCTCCATCCTCCTTCGCCTCCTCCTCTTCCTCCATCCTCCTCCTCCTCTTCCATCTTCTTCATTTTAATTCTCCATTTCCTTCACTTCCTCTATCTCCTCAATGCCCATTCTCGAGCCAACATACGGGCAGAATATTTTTGCCTTTATTATTTAACTATACCTATGCATTTATTTATGTATTTCATTTTTATTATTATTTACATTGTTCTATTTTTTATTTATTTATCTATTTATTTATTTATCATTATTATATTTTTTCGCATCCAACCTAGATGTGAACCAAAAGGTCTCCTTTCGGCATGCTCCGCCTTTGTAAATCCTTTGTAAATCCATTTGTTTGTTCTTTACCTGAACGATAACAAAGTAACAAGATGTTAAAAAAATCCCCCTGTCGGAGAAAGTAAACGGACGAAAAATAGAATTATCCGTATATTTCGACCACTCTCTGTGGTCCTCTTCAGCTGATAGTTACATGGTATACAAGTAAGAGTTATGTAGTACACCATGTACACTATGTAACTATCCGCTGAAGAGGATCACAGAGAGTGGTCGAAATATACGGATAGATCTACTCTTCATCCGTTCACTTTCTCCAACAGTTGGATTTTTTCATCTTGCTTATGTGTCACTACGTAGTCCCTCTCTAATTAAATTATGTAAATGTTGGACCCAAACTCAGCATCAGTGATCACGATATTCTTCCACTCAACATCGAGTGAATGTAACATTGAGCTGCAAAGACTTCGAAAAGGCACCAAACTTCTAGCGAGCAGACCTATAGAAATTAAGAAGAATATTTGGTAACAGCGACTGGTCAGGAACCTAAAGAAGGAAGGATATTGAGGAAGCGTGGAATAGGTTTATTGATACACTCACGAAAGTCGTCGACGAATGTGTTCCAATGCGTGATAGACGACTAACAAGCAATGCCAAACCCAAATGGTGGAATTGTTGATATTCAAAATATCTTGCTAGCCAAGACACGTGCGTAAAGGAGATGCAAATCAACGCAAATCCAAGTAGACAGATTATATTAGAGTTTAGAATATAAAAATATTTAATCGGAAATCAAATAGGCATATCAAAATCAGTAGGAAATTATAATAACATTGTCTTGCCTCTAAATGCAAAGAAAATCCTAAGGAATTCTTCAGACATATTGGAGAAAAAATAATAGTACTCCTCAGGTAAGGAGGTGGAGTGTAACAGATGAGAGGGCAGTGGCAGGCATCCTAAATGACTATATTATGTCTGTGTTCCCTTATTACTACAAAAACTAACGAGTATGAAGAGAAAGGGGAAAAGGAGAAGAAGGAGGAGGAAGAAAGGGATGACAAGAAGGAAGAACTGGAGGAAGAGGAAACGGAGGAGAGAGTGGAAAATGAGAGCAAGGAGAGCAAAAAAGAGGAGGAGGAGGAGTAGGTGGACAAGGACAATTTGAAGGAGGAGGAGGAAGTGGGGTAGATGGATGAGAAAGAGGAGGAAGAGCAGAAAGAAGAGGAGGAGAAAGTAAAGGAGTTGGAGGTTGCGGATGAGGAGAAGAAGAAGGAGGAGGAGGAGAAGGAGGAGGAAGAGGAGGAGAAGGAGGAGGAGGAGGAGGGGGAGTAGAAAGAAGAGGAGAAGGAAATAAAAGAGTTGGAGGTTGAGGATGAAGGGAAAAGGAAGAGGAAGAGGAGGGGGAGAAGGATATTGTGAGTAGAAGGGAGAAGAGGAGATTAGAAGGAGAAGAAAGAAGGAGCAATGAGATGAAGAGGAGGAGGAGGAGAAGGAGAAAGGAACGGGTGGAGGAGGAATAGGAAAAGTAGGTAGAGGTAAATAGGGATAGTAAGAGAACGACGACGAGGAGGAGGTGAAGAAAAAGTAGATCTACATGGAGTGACATGAAGGACAAAGGAACAGCAATAGACTTATTGGTCCTTACATGACTGTCCCGACGCCTAACCTAATCTAAAATGGAATAGATTTTCCCTTTTAACTTTACTGGAACAAATATTTCCAATCGAGGACTTGTAACTAAGTGAACGTAGGGACTTTTTTGTTAATATCTCAACAGTAAAATTGTCTACGACGTTTGATGGTAGACCATTCCAAATATTATCAACGCTCTTGAAGAAAGAGTACTTTGGCGCGCTTGTTTAAGATACTTTTCCAACAACTTTGCCTATGGATGGAGGGCATTCCGTAGCACCCAGGGCTACGGTGGCATGCACAGGTCATTTAACTGCAACTCGGATCTCCTGTGTCCGCAGACTGGTGATCACAGTCAAACGATGGAATCCCATTGGACGAGACAACCAAAAATCTCACATCATTATGTTGCAAGCGTGAAGGCTCTGCAAAACTTTTGTATAAATGAATCTGAAACGACATGACAGATTTTCCCCTTAAGGCCTAGAAGAACCATCTTGCCATATGATTCTTAGATACCTTATTCAGCAGTTCTAACCAAGCGTCCTGTGTTCTCTTGTCCTATATATATTACACATCAACATACAGGAGGCGGGTATTTTCCAAGTGAACAAGTTTCGGGTGGCTGTTGTTTACATGACACCACTGATGGGTGGAGATTTTGCACATGAGCAAATACGTTCATAGTAATCACTCAAAATGTTCATCTGTCGCACCACCCTTTGACCGGATGCAGCGCTTGGTAAGCATTGGCACCTCTCAGTGAAGACTAGGACGCGTTTGTGAATACACGTGTCAATTCGGTGTAGTGCCAAATCACTCACACCTCATCCGGCGCTCCTCCTCTCGCTCTCCGAAAAACCACCACAGCCAAGGTTTGTCACTCACTGGCTGACACGCGTGATCACCTGTGAGCTTCCCACAGTGGTTCTTGACCTGTCCTTTGCTGACAGATATCTCGTGCGCTCTTTTGTGATTGCCTGGAGAAGACCACTTGGCCGCTGAACAAAATCGCTCGGCATCCACCGACCGCTGGCGTCCTCCGGACTGGAAACCCTCTTGGAGACTTTGGAAGACCCCAGGTGAGGAACTGACTGCTGGCCTAGTGACCGACCCCGCCCTGGGCAGCACCCGTTCTTCTGGCTCATTCCCCTGACCCTGAACCCTGAGCCGAGCGTCGTGCGACATGGCTGTGCTCTTGTTGGCGCTCTTGGTTGGCTCAGCGACCTGGGCCAATACACCCGTGTCGGATAGTGGAGAACACCCAGTCACTCCCGAATCACCGTTCATCGACGTGACCTGCACACCCGTCGAGGAAGACGGACTGATCAAATGTCATCCGAGTACCGATCTGCCTAACAACCTTATTCTTCATGCTGCACCTTGGTATAATGTGACTTGCCGTGTCAAGATGATTTTGGACAACTTCAACCTGACGAACGAATGTCAAGAGGTGGCCAACAACCCCTACCGCATCCGCTGCACTGCCACAATACCCCGCCACAGGAAGGACATCACCTATTGCTACATACATGAAGAGCCAGTATCATCACATATTGCCACTACCAGTCCACCAGAAGTAAATTTTACCCCTCCACCCGTGTCGGATAGTGGAGAACACCCAGTCACTCCCGAATCACCGTTCATCAACGTGACCTGCACACCCGTCGAGGTAGACGGACGGATCAAATGTCTTCCGAGTACCTATCTGCCTCACAAACTTAATGTTTATGCTGAACCTTGGGATAGGGTGACTTGCGGTATCAGCCTGCATTTGCACAACTTCAGCCTGACGAACGAATGTCAAGAGGTAGCCGACAACCCCGACCTCATCCGCTGCACTGCCACAGTACCCCGCCACCTGAAGCAAATCATCACCTGTGACGTGTATGCAGCCACCGCAGGAGGAGTGAAGCCTATTTTGGCCAGTACCCACTTTTGCGACGGTCTATGTGCACGGCACAGCAGAGAGGTGGGATGTGTGATCGACGAAGGATGCCGTCTATGTGTTGAGGACCTTAGGAAGTACCTTCCTCAATACGCAAACGATCCTTCTGTCTGTGAATATGGGTTCCCAACATTTGTTCCAGAATAAGTCATGCATATACTGCAATTTTCTTAGGTCCTTTTAATAACAGTAAGTACGATTACAAGTTATTTGGAAATTCGTTAACAAAAGTGGATAGTGAAAAAGATCTCGGCGTAATTATCAGTAACGACCTCAAATCATCCAAGCAGTGTATTTCAGCCTCTGAGAAAGCAAATAAGATTCTGGGATTGATTGCGCGATCTTTTGATTTCAAAAGTCCATCACTCATTAACAAGCTATATAAATCGTTAGTTCGTCCACATTTGGAATATGCTGTTTCAGTATGGTCACCGAATCTCATTAAAGACATTGACAGACTGGAAAAAGTACAACGGCGAGCCACAAAACTGATTCCAAATATCAAAAATAAATCATACGAAAATCGACTTAAGCACATGAATCTGTTTTCCCTAAAAAAGCGTAGACTCAGAGGTGACTTGATATAGGTCTTTAAGATTTTAAAGGGAATTGACAACATCAAAAGTGACCAAATTTTCACATTGAATGAGAATCAGACAAGAAACAATGGTCTCAAACTGTCCGGAAATAGATTCAATTTGGAAGTAGGTAGAAACAACTTTGCCAACCGTGTAGTTAATGAATGGAATAAACTTCCTGCACAGGTAGTGCAATGTAGTTCAGTTCAAAGCTTTAAGAATCATTTAGATAAATACCTAAGTAAGATGCTGTAATGATTATAATTTATGTTATATTATTTGTTTTTGTTTTGTTATAATTTGTCTGTCTGATTTTCATTTATTATTAGTTATATGTCAATTTACAATCATTTACTATTTACCTGTTTGTTTGTTATTCAACTATACCTATGCATTTATTTATGTATTATAATTGTTATTTTTACATTATTATAGTTTTAATTTATTATTATGATATATATATATATATATGTATATATATATATATGTATTATATATATATATGTATTATATATATATATATATATGTATTTTTTTTTTTTTTTTTTTTTTTTTTTTTTTTTGCATACGACCTAATAGGGATCAAAAGGTCTCCTGTCGGCATGCTCCGCCTTTGTAATCCTTTGTAAAATGCTTTTGTTCCAAGTTTGTTTCAAGCGACGGTTCCGGGGATGAAGGCGTTCCTTTGCCTTCCTGGAGGAGCTCCGTAGCGTCGGAGTCTCGCCAAGGGTCCCTCCTCGTCCCTCACCGGCCATAGGTAATAGATAACTCAGGTTCTAATTTATATATACTCTACGTATATATATATATATATATATATATATATATATACATATATATATATAAATATGTATATATATATATATATATATATATATATATATATTATGTGTGTGCGTGTGTGTGTGCGCGCGCGTGTGTGTGTGTGTGTGTGTGTGTGTGTGTGTGTGTGTGTGTGTGTGTGTGTGTTTTAGTGATAACATTAACAGGTGGCTCAAAAGAAACCCTTTTACTCTTTGTATAAAGATAAGATCATTGACCTAATTACTCATTACCTGATTCGTTTACTTACACATTTCCTTGTTTGTTTTGCAGTTGACTCAAAAGGTGTCATCAAATTCCAACCCCATCAGTCCCCCTCCCCGTCCTCCAGGATGGAGAGACGACGGCGTCAAAGAAATCTGGCTCAAATCGGTGCAACATTCCTCTTTTCCGACTCCATTTGTGATGCTGAAACTCTCTTGGTGGACGCTGGTCCAACTGCCATCCACCTTCAGAGACAGAGCAAAAGCAATGAAGGGAGTTTGAACGTTTCGGATAAGTGATTCTTATATGTCCTTTCCCGGTCATTGCACACCCAAGAAATGTCGTCTTGCAAGAACTAAGGGTTAGTGTTCTCGGGATGCCTATTTACATGATAAGGCGTTAGTGTTCTAAGGTTAGAGATGTTGATGATAAGCACTGGTTTTCTGACCTTGTGCTATTGGCATCATGTATGTTTGCTTGTTAAGAAAAAGCTGCTCGTTGATCTAGAAAAAAGTTGCTGGCAACTCGGCAACTCGCAACCCTTTGGCTTCCTGGGGAATCCTCCCCTTTTATCTGGTGAATGAAATTGCCTGGCGGTAGACAGAATAAGCTCATTCAAGTCGAGACAGGAAGCCAGAGGAATGTAAAATAGTAACAAAATAACAGAAACCCATATATGCACGGGTCAGAGTTACTTTCGTAGGTTCACTGTTAGTTCTAAGTCTATGTAGTCAAGCGACTTATCCTCCAATAGTATCCCATGTGAGATATTTCACGCGGGTACTCTGAGGGATAGAAATACCGCGTCAAAAGTGGTACGATGGAGATCCGTAAATACACGAATAAGTCGTGTAATCAGATTGGTGTTTTTGCACAAGGTCCTATGCATACTATTTCACAAGGATGTTGTAAAGAACTATTTCAGTATATCCACAGGCGCATACTGGGAAAAACAGACGAATCCGCAAAATTGTCATTAACAAGGTAAAACAAGATGGGTGACCATCTTAACAAATTTTCCATCTTGATTTTAACTTGAATTTTTTGTACACCTGACTCTCAAGTAACTTGAGCAAAGTATTTCCAAAATTGTCATGAAGCCTACAGCTAATGCCTCCCAGTGTTTTAGAAAATTCAAATGCTATACAACGATATATAAATAGTTTTGGTAAATCCCTAAGACAAGCACATTTTCTAAAAACAAGAGACATATACATTATACTTTTAAGTTAAAAAAGCTTTTAATCTAAGTTCTTCGTAGTGACGGTAACAATTATAAAATCTGGTGTAGAAACCTTTGAGAGATGTCAGTCTGTGTCAAAATGTGAAAAACATAAACACTGTTTCATAACATCAGTGGAGAAGAAAAGATGTATTCTAGACAATAAACTGATCAAACTGATGGATTTCATTTACAAGTCACTAAAGATATCACCGGAAGAATAAGCATTATCTGAACTATACATACATGCATAAGCCTTATTGTACAGTTGACAGTTGACTGAGACCACGATAGAGAATGCTGGAAGAATAAGTATTACCTGAACTATATACATACATAAGCCTTAGTGGACAGTTGACTGAGAGCATGATTGAGAGTGCCGGAAGATCAAATATCATCTAAACTGTACATACACACATACTCTCACCACTGTTACCACTGTTTAATCCGTCTACTGTTCCCTTCTATGGTCCCCTTTTTATTGTGTATAGTTTTGTATTTCGTTTCTCATTTTCTACTCCCTTTTAGCCACTGTCTTTATATATGAAAGTCATTCACAATATTCTTCTGTATGAAGCCCCTTTGCTTCCAATCATCCGACTTAGTCAAGTTCTATTACTCTGTATACGAGAGGAGAATTAAACTGAACTTTAATTTTCTGTCGTTTCTTCCCGAATAGTAATACACTTTGGTATGTAAGTTACACCAATGGACTCCCATCTAGAATCCTCAATTTGTTAACTAGGTCATTTCGCATTGAAGTCATGATTTCTTTATTCTAATGATCTTTACTTTTACATCTATGTACCTCCCGTAAGGGCGTGACTTTACCCCCATGAATCAATTGAATTTTCTCCTCCTCCACCATTTCTCCAATCAGAAAGGATGTTACAAACCCTATAAGTAATACAACTTACTCAAGCAATCTCGAAATCAATGCACTACTGACTTAGTTTACATACTATTATATAAGCATAATACAGCAATGCAATCGGGTACCCAAGGGCTGCTTGTAAACACCTACATACATACATAACTACATAACACATGTATGCATGCATATATACATACATACATATATGCATGCAAAGAAATCTTGGTGGAAAGTTGACTGAGTGCATGATTTTTGCATGTTGATGTTGGGGAGCGTCAGGCTGCGAAGCTGGGGAAACAATGGAAAGACAAGTAGAAGAGTGAGCGGGAGTAGGAGAAGGACAGTACGGACGAGGGGAGTGTAGAGGGAAGCTGCAAAGAAATCCGAGACGAGAGAAGGGTCAGAGTGTTATGAATGGAACCAAAGGAAGCGAAACACGTGCTGAAAGAGACTTTGGGAAGAGTATGGGAGATTTCTTGAAAAGTGCGACAGAGAAATGTAGTATGAGAATGACCAGAGAACAAGGAGTGAAGGGCTATGAAAAGAAGATAGGAATACAGTTATCGAATAAGCCATTGTATAAGAGAGAGATGAAGAAAACGAGGATAAAGACAAATGAAAGGTAGGGAATCAATTACTGCAAGAAGAAAGAAAAAACGAAAACGTTCTAGTTTCAAGTAAACAGAAAGATTTTGAATATAGAAAATTAAACCAGTTAATAAAATCTATTCACAAAATTACATAAGCGAAAGAAAATATTTAAGTTTTTTCTTAACTCGACCACTTTAACCCGCAAGGAGTGGTGGTTAGCCATAGGAGGTGAATATGCACACACAATGAGTTACCATGATAAACCACGTTGATAGGAGACATTTGAGTCCTTAACAAGGTCGGACGAGGAAAAACGTACAACAATGGAGTAAAGAAACATAAATAACCAAAAAGATAAACAAATAGATAAAGAAGACATGAATACAACATAACTCAGCGACATGTATTGCATCATGTAGTTTAAGTCCTTCTCCATACAGGTTTATATTTAAGCTATCCTCTTCACTAAAATGGAACCAACTGTTGACGATATCATACGTAATTCAGCAAAAGGCGTTTGATGGAAATGTCACACAATAAACCTCTCACCTGCTTTCAATGTACAGTATATATATATATATATATATATATATATATATATATATATATATATATATGCACGTGTGTGTGTGTGTGTGTGTGTGTGTGTGTGTGTGTGTGTGTGTGTGTGTGCACTGGCTCCTGAACACGGTGACAGACCAATCAGAAGCATATGAATATACCGTTACTCCTACTCAATCTTGTGCAAGACTGTCCTTAATCATCTTGGCATGGTGTAATGATTAGCCGCTCAACAAGTGACCAACGAACGGAGTGCCACAGGACTGACAAATCTTCAAAAACTACCACGTGCTTAAGGATGTTACCATATATGGTAGGGCTGCGGATGTATAAACACGACTACTGTTTTCTGTAAATATATACGAAAATAATGGTTTAGGTCTGGAACACCATTTACTGACATTTCGAATACAAGTATTCTTCAGAGTGAGACATGCAATAATCAAGGTTATCTATACACTCACTATAGTTCATCCTACCGGATGTCTCTGAACGGAGCACGCTGATTGGTCCGTTCTGTCTCCGTGGTCCATTCAGAGACGTCCTGTAGCACGACCCACAGTGGGAATTTGAATACTGTTGATGACCGTCTGTCACACTGAAGAAGACTTCGAAACATCAATAGTATTCCTGATCCAACCCGTTTTTTCCTTCCGCCTTTTCCAAACTGTCTAGACTTCAAACATGTATTTGTTTAATGTCTGCTAGTTTAGCATTAGCTATCTCCTTCAGGTCTTTCTCTTTGTGTATCAAGGTGATCGCAACATCTTTTGTGATGTTCGAGATGATTTTTCCGTAGGAGGACATCTGTGCTCCCAAATGACGACTTCAAGTCCCCTTAACCCTTCTTCAGTGGCATAGGTCAGGTAGAAGCGAGAATGAGTTAAGTCCCACCGGTGCTATTCGACTCGGGGACCGGCGTATATTTCCTGGAGAGATGTGGGTAAGGTGACTGGTGTGGTGAACAGAGTCCCCTACAAGAACATATTGAGGCATACGTGTATAGTCACGGCATGTGGGTGAGCAGCCTCTGGTAAGAATGTGTAAGGACAACTAGCCTTCAGCTTCAGAACATTTATGTTTGGGCTACGGCCATATCACGCTTGTGAGAAAGACATTCGTGTGCTAACAAAAGCACAATTTCGGGCCATGCCCGGCACCTCTGTCCCAGCCAGAGAGATGCTACCTTTCGGTAAGCCCCGAGGTTATCCAAGTCGTGCGAAGTCGGGTCAGGTCGTAGTATCCTTTCTGACTCGGGCCGGCCGACACACGCGTGTGTAGTCCTGTTTCCGCAGAATAAAATGCATAGCTTAAACCGAGCGTCAATCTCTCCTTGCATCACCTAGCCCAGTAACATACCAATTTGTCTTACACTAGTGTGTAGGGTCACTAGGCCACGCTGGAATGGGTCAATGAACCACCGCGAGCTTGTGGGGTTGTGTTGGGGTGTTTTATGTGTGTGACGTTTCAGTCGCAGGACCCACTGCTAACTGGCACGTTCCTGATGACGAACAGGGAAATTCCTCATAGATATATGGGGTTCCGTCATAATGACGGTCTGGACCATTGGGCACCATATAGATATATAGGGATCCACCGAATATACTGAATAAGGTGACACCATATAAAGATCTCACCAGAGAGAGACTAGACAAAAGGTGGAGAGATGAGATAGAATTTTTTTTAGGAGTGACATGGCAGAGGCTGGCGCTGTCGTGTGAATCATGGAATACTATGTTGTTGTTGTGTAGAAACAGCTGGCCGTCGGCCTTATATTACTATTGTGTAGATTGAGTCTATATTACGCCTGTGCTACAAACATTTGTATCCTCATGAAAGCACAGCCTAGGCCCTGCCGAGCCATGTTTCGGTGAGGTTGTGTCCTTTGCTACTTTTGCGTACGTCGGCTGTGTATGTAAGGAGTCAGGTTTTGGTCTTTGGAGGCATTTTTCTACAGCACTTGTAATTCAGCAGAGCGCGACCCAAGGCCACGCGGTCAACTTCAGCGGTCGGGTTTCCTCGGAGCCTGACCGCCCGACCTAGCCTAGGCCGACACTCGCACTAACCATAATAAAGGCAAGAATCTCACTTGAGCTTCATTTACTCCCACGGCACCATAGTCTAAGTAACGTTCACGTAATGTTACAGAGGCCTTTGTTCGGTAGTGGACTCAGAATGGCTGATTTGATTGATTGGTTGATTGATTGATGTTTCTTGGATGTGCAAGGGTGGACTGTGTTTGTTGCAATGGTGTTCCAACTGGGGAGGAGCCGACGAGTTTTGCCTCCAGTACCAGGAGTCCGGCGTCGGAGATGCTCTTGGCTCTCAGGCGGTCCAGGGCTGTGACAGAATCACCGAGAAGAGACCTTCGTGGTCGAAAGTGATCATAAGAACATAAGAACAAAGGAGACTGCAAGAGACCATAAGGCCTACACTAGGCAGTTCCGTATCCATCACCACCTGTCATCCCCATCCATAAAGTTGTCTAATAGTTTTTTAAAACAACTGATAGTTTCAGCGCTTACTACATGGTTACTAAGTTTATTCCATTCATCGACCACCCTATTAGTAAAATAAAAAAAAAAAAAAAAAAAAAAAAAAAAAAAAATAAAAAAAAAAAAAAAAAAAAAAAACAAAAAAAAAAAAAAAAAAAACAAAAAAATAAAAAAAAAAAAAACAAAAAAAAAAAAAAAAAAAAAAAAAAAAAAAAAAAAAAAAAAAAAAAAAAAAAAAAAAAAAAAAAAAAAAAAAAAAATAAAAAAAAAATAAAAAAAAAAAAAAAAAATAAAAAAAAAAAAATAAAAACCACCCAAATCCTAGGCATAGGAGGAGGCGATATGCTTCAAACTTCAACCCACTTTCACGGCGGTAGATATCGCAATCATGGAAAGGCAAAATTCATTCATTTTCCAAAGTGAGATTAGTAGAACTGATTAAATTGCTCAGTTTAGAAAAAAAAATCATATTTTCTTGTATGGGCTACAGGATGGCATCTATGTTTCGTAGTCAAAAATGTTGGAGGAAATTAGCTTACTTAATATTTTAGTTTTAAAGAACTCCATATACTGATTACTCAGTATTGGGGAGAGATGATTTTCCACACTCATGCCAAAATTCTGGGAATGAAATTAATCATTAAGCTGGCATTTGCAATCCTTACCACACAATTCAATCAATTAAATTATGGTCTCTGAGGGTAACGGTAAGTCATGTTTATCTAATTCCTCTTTTGAATAGATCCACAAACAAATACATGAATGTTCACGATCGTGCTCTCAGTCAACTGTCCAGTAAGGATTGAATGCATGCATGTATGGTTCAGATAATGTTTATTCTTCCAGTGATATATTTTGTGACTTGTAAATGAAACCCTTCGGATTGATCAATTTTATTGTCTAAAATACACCCATTCCTCCACACAAATGTTATGAAACATTGTTGTGTTTTTCACATTTTGACACAGACTGACATCTCTTAAAGGTTTCTACATCAAACTGATTTCATAATTAGTGCCGTCACGATGAACTTAGATTAGATGCTCTTCGAACTTACAAACAAACATAATGTATGTACCTTCATCTTTAAAAGTGTTTGCCTTAGTGATTCACCAAAATTGCTTTTATATTGTTCATCAGCATTTGAATTTCTTAAAAGCATTGGCAGGGATTAAGTATAGATTTCATAAGAAATTTGGAAATACTTTCCTCAAGTTAAGAGTCAGGTCTGCAAGGAATTCAAAGTAAAATCAAGTAAGACGAAAACTTTGTTAAGATGGTCACCCATCTTGTTTTACCGTGTGAATGACAATCTTACATGTTCGTCTGTTTTCCCCACTATGCTCCTTTGGATATATTGAGATAGTTCTTTACAGCATCCTTGTGAAATAATGTGCATAGGACCTTGTGTAAAAACAGCAATCTGATTACTTTGACTGTAGCCAATCATATGACTTATTCTTGCGAAATATCTCACATGTGATACCGTTGGAGGAGAACTCACTTGATTACATAGGCTTAGAACTAACAGTGAACCTGTGGAGGTAACTCTCACCCGTGCATGTACGGGTCTCTGTTATTTTGTTACTAATTTGCAGCCCTCTGGCTTCCTGTCTTGACTTGAATGAGCTTATTCTGTCTACCGCCAGTCAATTTGACTCACCAGATAAAAGGGGAGGATTCCCCAGGAAGCCAAAGGGTTACGAGTTGCTGAGTTGCCAGCAACTTGTTTGTAGATTAACAAGCAGCTTTTTCTTAACAAGCAAACATGCATGATTCCAATAGCACAAGGTCAGAAAACCAGTGCTTTTCATCAACATCTCTAACCTTAGAGCACTAACGCCTTATCATGTAAATAGGCATCCCGAGAACACTAATCCATAGTTCTTACAAGAAGACATTCCTTGGGTGTGCAAGACCCGGTAAAGGACATATAAAGGATCACTTATCCGAAACACTTAAACTTCCTTCATCACTTTAGTTCTGTTTCTAAGGGTGGATGGCAGTTGAGTTTCAGCATCGCAAATGGAGTCGAAAAACCGTAAGAGGAATGTTGCACCGATTTCAGCCAGATTATTTTGACGCCATCGTCTCTCCATCCTGGAGGAGGGTGGGGGGTAATCGGATGGGGTTGCAATTTGATCACACCTGTTGGGCCAGCTGGAAAACAAACAAGGAAACATGTAAGTAAACGAATATGGTAATGAGTAATTAGGTCAATGGTCTTATCTGTATACAAACAGTAAAAGGGTGTCTTTTGAGCCCCCTTTTTCATGTTATCACTAACACACACACACACACACACACATATGTATATATATATATATATTGTATATATCTATATTATATATATATATATATATATATATATATAGATATATAGATATATATAGTATGTCTATATAAAGTAGATCCGGAGTTATCTACTACCTGTGGCATGTGAGGGACGTCCAGGAACCCTTGGCGAGACTCAGACGCTTTGGAGATCGTCCGGGAAGGCAAAGGAACGGCTTCATCCCCGGAACGGTCGCTTGGAAAGAGTCCGGGGCTGCTAGTGTTCTCGGGGCACCGGGCAAGCAGGTTACACACGAGGCGACAAAAGCATCATTCACCAAAGCAACTACGGTGAACCCCAACAGACACCAGCGCATTGGAGTCCTGTAGTTTCATGCAGCTTTGAGGAAAATCGGAATAATCGCGGTATAGAATAAACATTAAGCAAGTAAGGGGAAGGAGACAAAGGCATAACACGGTTTGTCAGTACAGACAGATGTTGAAGTCATAACTGATCTAGTTACTCTCTGTCGAACTTAATTGAGTCCCGTAGAAAAGTCAGCCATCGACGTGGATGAAAGAAGAATCGAACTTAGAACAAGAGCATCGGTCAATGTTTGCCAAAGCCAAGAAAATTGCAGTGCATGAATGACTTTCAAATTTGAGCACATTTTTCAGATCCCCAATTCACATTGAAAAGTATAGATTGAATGTTGAGGAAGGTACTTCCTTAGGTCTTCCATACAGAGACGGCATCCTTCATCGATGACACATCCAATCCCATGGCTGTAGACTGCACATTCACCGTAGCACACGGAGTGACTGAGGAATTGTGATGGTGATATAGGGTCTGCTCCAATTTTGTTGCAGTAGGCGATGTGCTTCAGGTGGCGGGGTATTGTGGCAGTGCAGCGGATGAAGGAGGGGTTGTTGGCCACCTCTTGGCATTCGTTCTTTAGGTTGTAGGGGGGCAAGTGCAGGTCGACGCCACAAGTCACTTTATCTGGCCGATCAACGGTCATGAAATATTGCTTGACAGCGTTACGAAGATGGATACTTGGAAAACAATCGACCTCTCCTTCCGTCTCGACGGGTGTGCAGGTCACATCGATGAAATCAGATTCCGGAGTGACCGGGTGTTGTCCATCATCCGAGACTGGTGTAGTCGACCTGGCTGACACCGTCGACGCCCAAGTGGCTGAGCAGATCAAGAGCGCGTACAGCAGTGCGGCCATGTCACACGACCTTCGATTCGGGGTATCGTGGTGGGGCAGAAGATCGGGTGCTGACCAGGGCAGGGGCGGTCGCCAGGGTAACAGTCAGTTCCTCGCCTGGGGTCTCCTAAAGTCTCCAGGAGGGTCTCCAAGCCGGAGGACGGCAGCGTCCGGTGGATGCCGAGCGATTTTGTTCCGCGTCCGAGTGGTCTTCTCCGGGCAATCAGAAAAGAGCGCAGGAGATGGTCAGCGAAGGAAAGGTTGAGAACCAGTGCCGGAAGGAGATCACTGTGGTGGTTTTTAGGGACCGAGAACAGAGGCGCCGGATGAGATGCGAGGGTGTTGGCATTACACCGAGTTAACACATGTATTCACAAAAGCGTCCTAGTCTTCACTGAGAGGTGCCAATGCTTACCAGGCGCTATATCTGGTGAAAGGACGGGGCTGACACACAAACTTTTTTAGTAATTACTGTGGACGTATTTGCCCATATGCAAAATCTCCATCCTCCAGTGTTGTCATGTAAGCAACAGCCATCCGAAACTTGTTCATATGAAGAATACCCGCCTCCTGTATGTTGATGTCTAATATATATAGGACAAGAGAACACAGGACGCTTGGTTAGAACTACTGAATAGGATATCTAAGAGTCGCATGACAACATGGTTCTTCTAAGCCTTAAGGGGAAAACCTGTTATGTCGCTTCAGATTCATTTATATAAGAATCTCTCCGGGCATACATGCTTGCAGCATAATGATGTGAGCTTTTTGGTTGTCTCCTCCAATGGGATTCCATCGTTTGACTTTGGTTACCAGTCTGCGAACGCAGTTAAATCACCTTCGCATGGCACCGTAGCCCTGGGCGTTACGGAATGCCCTCCATCCATAGGTTAAAATTGTTGGAAAAGTATTTTAAACAAGCGTGGCAAAGTACTCTTTCTTCAAGAGCTTTGATAATATATGGAATGATCTACCATCAAACGTCAGAGACAATTTTACTGTTGAAATATTAAAAAAAAAAAGTCTCTACGTTCACTTAGTTACAAGTCCTTGATTAGAAATATTTGTTCCCGTACAGTTAAAAGGGAAAATCTTTTCCATTGTTAGATTAGGTTAGGCACCGGGACAGCCATGTAAGGACCAATAGGTCTCTTGCTGTTCATTTGTCCATGTAACTCCATATAAATCCTACTTTTTCTTCACCTTCTCCTCGTCGTCTTCTTCTTACTATCTCTATTTACCTCTCCCTACTTTTCCTCTTCCTCCTCCATATCTTCCTTTCTCCTTCTCCTCCTCTTCATCTCATTGCTCCTTCTTTCTTCTACTTTTAATCTCCTCTTCTTCCTTTTCCTCACAATCTCCTTCTCCACCTCCTCCTTCTCCTCCTCCTCCTTTTTCTCCCCATCCTCAACCTCCAAGTACTTTACTTTCTTCTCCTCTTCTTTCTCCTCCTCCTCTTCCTCCTCCTCCCCTTCTTCTTCCCATCCACAACCTCTAACTCCTTTCTGCTCTTCCTCCTCTCCTTTCTGCTCTTCCTCCTCTTTCTCATCCATCTACCCCACTTCCTCCTCCTCCTTCAAATTCTCCTTGTCCACCTACTCCTCCTCCTCCTCTTTTTTGCTCTCCTTGCTCTCATTTTCCACTCTCTCCTCCGTTTCCTCTTCCTCCAGTTCTTCCTACACGTCATCCCTCTCTTCCTCCTCCTTCTTTTCCTCATACTTTCTCTTCATACTCGTTAGTTTTTGTAGTAAAAAGGGAACACAGACGTAAAATAGTCATTTAGGATGCCTGCCACTGCCCTCTCATCTGCCACACTCCACCTCCTTACCGATTGGAGGGCGGGGGGTGGGGTGGGGGGGATAGTGCTCAGGAGTACTATTATTTTTTCTCCAATATGTCTGAAGAATTCCTTAGGATTTCCTTTGCATTTAGAGGCAATACAATGTTATTATAATTTCCTACTGATTTTGATATGCCTTTTTGATTCCCGAATAGATATTTTGAACTCTAATATAATCTGTCTACTTGGATTTGCGTTGATTTGCATCTCCTTTGCGCACGTTTCTTGGCTAGCAAGATATTTTGAATATCAACATTCCACCATTTGGGTTTGGCATTGCTTGTTAGTCGTCTATCACGCATTGGAACACATTCGTCGACGACTTTCGTGAGTGTATCAATAAACCTATTCCACGCTTCCTCAATATCCTTCAGTCTTTAGGTTCCTGACCAGTCGCTGTTACCAAATATTCTTCTTAATTTCTATAGGTCTGCTCGCTAGAAGTTTGGTGCCTTTTCGAAGTCTTTGCAGCTCAATGTTACATTCACTCGATATTGAGTGGATGAATATTGTGATCACCGGTGCTGAGTTTGGGTCCAACATCTGCATATTTTGCTTAGAGAGGGACTACGTCGTGACACATAAGCAAGATGAAAAAATCCAACTGTTGGAGAAAGTAAACGGTTGAAGAGTAGATCTATCCGTATATTTCGACCACTCTCTGTGATCCTCTTCAGCGGATAGTTACATAGTGTACATAACTCTTACTTGTACACCATGTAACTATCAGCTGAAGAGGACCACAGCGAGTGGTCGAAATATACGGATAATTCTATTTTTCGTCCGTTTACTTTGTCCGACAGGGGGATTTTATTTTTCATCTTGTTACTTTGTTATCGTTCAGGTAAAGAACAAACAAATGGATTTACAAAGGATTTACAAAGGCGGAGCATGCCGACAGGAGACCTTTTGGTTCATATCTAGGTAATAAATAGATAAATAAATAGATAAATAAATAAAAAATATTACAATGTAAATGATAATAGGTATATTTAAATGATAAACGCAAAAAATATTCCACCCGATTGTTGGCTCGAGAAGGGGCAATGAGGAGGACAAAGAAGACATAGAGGAAGTGAAGGAAATGGAGAATTAAAATGAAGAAGATGGAAGAGGAGGAGGAGGATGGAGGAAGAGGAGGAGGCAAAGGAGGATGGAGGAAGAGGAGGAGGCGGAGGAGGATGGAGGAAGAGGAGGAGGCGAAGGAGAATGGAGGAAGAGGAGGAGGAGGAGGATGGAGGAGGAGGGAAGAAGAGGAAGAAGAGGAAGAGGAGGATGATGGAGGGGACGCCCTAGGTGCGGCAGATGGTCTACAAGATGTGTGCGCGCGCGCGTGTGTATATTTGCTTGTTTGTGTGTGTGTTTGTTTATTCGTATGTATGTGCGTTTTTGTATGTGTTCGTGTGTGCGTGTGTGTGTAAGGTCACAGCGTTACCCGTAGATCTGGCAATATATGAGTTCTGATCTCTCCTCCTGGAGGGCAACAGCTGTCGATCACGTGTCCAGCACGCAAGAAGGGGCTGGTGATTTTTTTTCACGTCCACTGCGTGAAAGCTTCAAAGATTTTATAATGTCTTGCGCTCTCTCTCTCTCTTACTATTATATCTTTTGACTAAGAGCTGGCACGTAATTGGTCTATGGGTGGAGAGTATTCCGCAGCACCCAGGGACACGGTGCCATGCACAGGTCATTTAACTGTGAGTCAGATCTCCTGTGTCCGCAGACTGGTGACCACAGTCAGACGACGGCATCCAATTGGAGGATAAAAAACTCACATTATTATGCTGCAAGCGTGTAGGCTCGACGAGATTCTTGTATAAATGAATCTAAAGCGACAAGACAGGTTTTTTAATTATGGACTACAAATGAACCAGGTTGCCATACGTCTTTTAATTACCTTATTCAGTGATCCTAATAAAGCGTCCTGTGTTCTCATACCCTATATATGCCACACGTCAACACACAGGAGCCGGGTATTTTCCACGTGAACAAGTCTGGCGTGGGAGTTATATACATAACAACACTGGAGGATGGAGATTCTGCAAACGAGCAAATACTTTCATAGGTATTACAGAAACGTGTTTGTGTGTCAGCCCCGTCCTTTCACCAGATACAGAGCTCGGTAAGCTTCGGCCATTCTCAGTGAAGACTAGGACGCATTTGCGAATACACGTGTCAACTCGGTGTAGTGATCTCTTTCCCACAGTGGCTCTCGATCTGGCCTTCGCTGACAGATATCTCGTGCGCTCTTTTCCGACCGACCGGAGAAGACCACTTGGACGCTAAACGAAATCGCTCGGCATCCACCGGCCGCTGCCGTCCTCCGGCCTGGAGACCCTCCTGGAGACTTTGGAAGACCCCAGGCAAGGAACTAACTGCTGGCCTGGCGACCGCCCCCGCCCTGGACACCACCCGTTCTTTCGACCCCTGAATCGAACGTCGCGCGACATGACCGCGCTGTTGCTCGCTCTCTTGATTTGCTCAGCCACCTGGGCGACGACGGTGTCAGCCAGGGCGTCCACGCCCGTGTCGGATGGTGGGGAATACCCGCTCACTCCGGAATCTGATTTCATCAACGTGACCTGCACACCTTTGGAGACGGAAGGAGTGGTCAGGTGTCTTCCAAGTACCCATCTTCTTAACGATATCGACCAATATCTCGATGTCCGCAGGGATGTAGTGGTCTGTGGCGTCAAACTGCACTTGCCCTCCTTCAGTCTGAAGAACAAATGCCAAATAGTGTCCTACAACCCCGTTCTCATCCGCTGCACTGCCACAATACCCCGCCACCTGAAGCACATCGCCTACTGCGAAATGCCTGGAGCAGACAGGCCAGTATTAGAACAAATTTTCACTCCCTCCGTGTGCCGCGATGAATGTGCAGTCCACAGCGACGGGGTGGGATGTGTGATCCACGAAGGATGCCGTCTCTGTGTTGAGGACCTTAGGAAGTACTTTCCTGAACAACCAAGCGATGCCTGTAAAAAGGGGATCTGAAAAATGTGTTCAGATTTGAAAGTCCTTCATGTACTGCAATTTTCTTGGCTTCTTTTAATGACCAACATTGGCCGATGCTCTTGTTCTGAGTTCGATTCTTCTTTCATCCACGTCGATGGCTGACTTTTCTACGGGACTCGATTAAGTACAACAGAGAAGAGCTAGATCAATACCTTAGTATCTGTCTCTACTGACAAACCGTGTTATGCCTTTGTCTCCTTCCCCTTACTTACTTAATGTTTATTCTATGCCGCGATTATTCCGATTTTCCTCAATGCTGCATGAAACTACAGACCTCCAATGTGCTGGTGGCTGTTGGGGTTCACCGTAGTTGCTTTGGTGAATGATGCTTTTGTCGCCTCGTGTGTAACCTGCTTGCCCGGTGCCCCGAGAACACTAGCAGCGGCGGACTCTTTCCAAGCGACCGTTCCGGGGATGAAACCGTTCCTTTGCCTTCCCGGACGATCTCCAAAGCGTTGGAGTCTCGCCAAGGGTTCCTGGCCGTCCCTCACATGCCACAGGTAGTACATAACTCCAGATCTACTTTATATATACATACTATATATATCTATATCTCTATATACATATATATATATATATATATATATATATATATATATATATATATATATATATATATTCGTATGATTTATTTTTTATATTTGGAATCAGTTTTACAACGGCGAGCCACAAAACTGATTCCAAGTATCAAAAATAAATCATACGAAAATCGACTAAAATATATGAATCTGTTTTCCCTAAAAAAGCATAGACTTGATACAGGTCTTTAAAATTCTAAAGGGAATTGACAACATCAAAAGTGACAAAATTTTCACATTGAATGAGAATCAGACAAGAAACAATGGTCTCAAACTGTCCAGAAATAGATTCAATTTGGAAGTAGGTAGAAACAACTTCGCCAACCGTGTAGTTAATGAATGGAATAGACTTCCTGCACAGGTAGTACAATGTAGTTTAGTTCGAAGCTTTAAGAATCATTTAGACAGATACCTAAGCAAGATGCTGTAATGATTATGATTTATTTAATATTATTTCTTTTTGTTTTGTTATCATTTGTCTGTTTGATTTTCATTTATTATTAGTTATATGTCAATCTATCATTATTTACTATTTACTTGTTTGTTTATTATTTAACAATACTTATGCATTTATTTGTGTATTTTAATTGTTATTTACATTATTATAGTTTTTATTTATTAATTTATTATTACTATGATTTTTTCGCATTCGACCTAGATATGGACCAAAAGGTCTCCTGTCGGCATGTTCCGCCTTTGTAATCCTTATAAATATATATATGTATATATATATATATATATATATATATATATATATATATATATATATATATAATGTATGTGTGTGTGTGCGTGTGTTTGTGTGTGTGTGTGTGTGTGTGTGTGTGTGTGTGTGTGTGTGTGTGTGTGTGTGTGTGTGTGTGTGTTTTAGTAATAACATTAACAGGTGGCTCAAAAGAAACCCTTTTACTGTTTGTATACAGATGAGATCATTGACCTAATTACTCATTACCTTATTCCTTTACTTACACATTTCCTTGTTCGTTTTGCAGGGGACTCAAAAGGTGTGATCAAATTGGAACCCCATTAGACCCCCTCCCCCTCCTCCAGGATGGAGAGACGACGGCATCAAAGAAATCTGGCTGAAATCGGTGGAACATTCCTCTTTTCCGACTCCATTTGCGATGCTGAAACTCTCTTGGTGGACGCTGGTCCAACTGCCATCCATCTTCAGAGACAGAGCTGAAGCGATGAAGGGAGTTTGAATATTTCGGATAAGTGATTCTTCATATGTCCTTTCCCGGGTCTTGCACACCCAAGGAATGTCGTCTTGCAAGAACTATGGATTAGTGTTCTCGTGATGCCTATTTACATGATAAGGCGTTAGTGCTCTAAGGTTAGAGATGTTGATGATAAGCACTGGTTTTCTGACCTTGTACTATTGCCATCATACATGATTGCTTGTTAAGAAAAAGCTGCTTGTTAATCTACAAACAAGTTGCTGGCAACTCAGCAACTCGTAACCCTTTGGCTTCCTGGAGAATCCACCCCTTTTATCTGGTGAGTCAAATTGCCTGGCGGTAGACAGAATAAGCTCATTCAAGTCAAGACAGAATGCCAGAGGGTTGAAAAACAGTAACAAAATAACAGAAAACTGTACATGCACGGGTGAGAGTTACCTACACAGATTCGCTGTTAGCTCTAAGACTATGTAGTCAAGTGACTTCTCCTCCAACGGTATCACATGTGAGATATTTCGTACGGGTACTCTGAGGGACAGAAATACCGCGTCTAAAGTTTTACGATGGAGATGTGTAAATGCAAGAATAAGTCATATAATTGGCTACAGTCAAAGTAATCAGATTGCTGTTTTTACACAAGGTCCTATGCACATTATTTCACAAGGATGCTGTAAAGAACTATCTCAATATATCCAAAGGAGCATAGTGGGGAAAGCAGACGAACATTTAAAATTGTCATTCACATGCTAAAACAAGATTGTTGACCATCTTAACAAAGTTTTCGTCTTACTTGATTTTATTTTGAATTCCTTGCAGACCTGACTCTTAAACAACTTGAGGAAAGTATTTCCAAATTTCTTATGAAATCTATACTTAATCCCTGCCAATGCTTTTAAGAAATTTAAATACTGAACAACAATATAAAAGCAATTTTGGTGAATCACTAAGGCAAACACATTTAAAAAAGAAGGTACATACATTATGTTTGTAAGTTCGAAAAGCATCTAATATGAGTTGTTCATCGTGACGGCACTAATTATGAAATCAATTTGATGTAGAAACCTTTAAGATATGTCAATCTGTGTCAAAATGTGAAAACCACAACAATGTTTCATAACATTTGTGTGGAGAAAAGGATGTATTCTAGACAATAAAACTGATCAATCCGAAGGGTTTCATTTACAAGTCACAAAATATATCACTGGAAGAATAAACATTATCTGAACCATACATGCATGCATTCAATCCTTACTGGACAGTTGACTGAGAACACGATCGAGAACATTCAAGTATTTGTCTGTGGAACCGGATAGACGGTGGAGGGACTAGTGGCCGACCGGATGTCTGCTGATGTTACGACCTTCTCTCCAGATGACAAGGTCGTCATCGTCGCCGTTGTCGTCGTACTCGTCGTCGTATTCGTCGTCGTAGTCGTCGTTACTGTCGCGTACGTCTAGGAGTAGGATAGAGAGAGAGAAGGAGAGGGAGAGTGAGAGGAGAATGCTAGATAGAGAGATAAAGAGGGTGATATTAAAGAGAGCAAAGGCATACGCACCGACTACCCTTTCCAGCCTCCAGCTGGACCAATCCTTCTCATCTGATAACACGATGGCGTGTTGTCACTAACAACATCCTTGCACACCAATACTGCCGACACTTGCGACGACTTTTACTGCTGACAACACATGTATCATTTGTGCCAACACAGCTCTATGTCTTTCATGTGTATCAACATTTACACATTACCCTGACATCATGAACGCCAGGTTTGACAACAGATACGCGTCTTCTCCTGCCGACATAGTATTGTTGGCCCGTGCCAACATGTCGGCATTCTAAAAAACGTATGCATAACTGACTACAATGTTTTGAGCTGCCAACATGGAAGTACCCTTCCAACACACACATGAATCCTGCCAACAAATTCGAACATAGGCATAGATGAATTGAGAGGAAGACAGTGAAATGCAGTTTAACTTTGGTTAACTTAACCGTGGTTAAGTTAACTTCCACAATGCTTGCCGTCAGCAGTAGTAGAAGGACGAGGAGAAGGAGGAGTAGGAATAGGAGGAGGAGGTGGAGGAAAAGGAGGAGGAGGAGGAGGAAAAGGGCAAGGAGAGAAATGAGGAAGAAGAGTATGAAGAGGAAGAGAGAGGAAAAGGAAGAGGAAGATAAAGATGACGAGAAGGAAAAAACTGGAAGAGGAGGAGGAGGAAGAGGAGGAGGAGGAAGAGGAGGAGGAGGAAGAGGAGGAGGAGGAAGAGGAGAAGGAGGAAGAGGAGGAGGAGTAAGAGGAGGGGAAGGAAGAGGAAAATGAGGGCAAGGAAGGCGAAAAGGAGGGGGAGGATGGAGAGGAAGAGTACTAGGTAAAGGACGAAGAGAAGGAGGAGGAGGAGGAGGAGGAGGAGAGGCAGATGGTCCCAATGGCGGTGTACCAGCTGCCTTAGGCGATGCTCCAGGGGCGTCAGATGCTCTAGAAGATGAGTATGTATGTGTGTGTGTGTGTGTGTGTGTGTGTGTGTGTGTGTGTGTGTGTGTGTGTGTGTGTGTGTGTGTGTGTGTGTGTGTGTGTGTGTGTGTGTGTGTGTGTGTATGTGTGCGCGCGCGCGCGTGCGCGGGGTAATAATTTTCGTCTTCTCAATTCTGTTCAACTTTACTAAAAACAAAAACAAACAAAAAAACAAAAAAAATCATAAGGAGGACCTGCTTCTCATTAGGTCCACACGCAGGCGATGGCAAAGACGGTGGGATCCCCTGAGGGCCACATACCTCGAGGACCAGGTGGAGGACCAGGTGGAGGAGAAGGAGGAGGAGGAGGAGGAGGAGGAGGAGGAGGACAGGAAGCTCAAGGTCGAGATAATGAGGGTCACAGCACATGCCTCACTTGTTAGATTCTTGCACACACACACACACACACACACACACGGGCTAGCTGGTGTAGTGGCACCGCGCTCACCAGCCAACTCAGCGGTATACATTCGAATCCCGCCCAGGGATGAAAAGCCTTACAGTACTGCAAGCCGGTATTCCAGCTCTGGTGGGCAAGGGTGTGTGTGTTTGTGTTTGTGTTTGTGTGTGTGTGCGTGTGTTT
This sequence comes from Oratosquilla oratoria, assembly GCF_046742065.1. Classification (NCBI taxonomy): domain Eukaryota; kingdom Metazoa; phylum Arthropoda; class Malacostraca; order Stomatopoda; family Squillidae; genus Oratosquilla; species Oratosquilla oratoria. The sequence goes on from NC_134784.1 coordinate 24,623,493, forward strand.
GCGTGTGCGTGTAAGGCCACAGCACTACCCGTAGATCGGGCCATATATGAGTCCTGAGCTCTCATTCGGGAGGGTAAAGCTGTCGATCACGAGTCCAGCACGCACGAACTTCTACATTGACAGATGAGGGTAACTTCTCGAGTAACAGTCTGGTAACGCGAGTAACGATGGGAGTCTTCAGATATTTTATTATCTCTCTCTTTCTCTCTCTCTCTCTCTTTCTCTCTCTCTTCTCAGTGTCAACAATCAGTCTCATCGTTACTTCAACCGCACATACTTAATGACCCTATTTGACTTCTGGACTACCATACCTTCTAATGCAGCGTCTCGCAACCTGAGGTGCTGAAATCAATTACATGGGTTGCTGGGGAAGTGATGTAAACAAAAATCACATTGATATATGTATCATTGATTACCCAGTTGGTCATATTTGACTTTTTCCCCATGCTATTCTATTTTCCAAGGGTGTTCTTATTTCTTCTACAAAAACAATATTGTCAATTTGTTTCAGTTCTAAGGAATCGAGACAATAGATCGTCAAGCAGTACGCTTCACTTTATTTCATCTTTCTGATAATAATAGGATAGGGGTGCTGGACTGCTTAGACATGACAACAGGGAGTGCTATGATCGGAAAAGGTTAGGAAACGATATTCTAATGCTATGACTTCATAGACAAATATATAGAAATAAATAACTAAATAAGATAGAATATATAAACTAATAAAAAAAAATCCCTAGTCGTCTGTTAAAAAGACATATGGTACATGATGATCGTATTCTTATCCCCCACTACAGAGAGTCAAAAGAAAGAGGATGCAGTCAATAATCAGGTAAAAAAAAAAAAAAAAATTAGTAGATCAGTAATACATTTTCTAAAACTATTGTTATCTAAGGAATTGAGGTTTTATCATAATGACCCTATCACACTTTGATGATTTAGCCAGAATAAGCCGACGTATAAAAAAAATCTCTCAAACGCCGAACTTGGACGTGTTGGACGAGTTGGACGTGTACATAAAGTATTATTTATATATAACGTTTTGATAACTTAAAGGTAACTTACCCCAACGAATGGCTAACGTGTTGCCAGCGTTCACAGCTTATGCCCAGCGATAGTCTAGCTTATGTACAGCGTGCGTGCAGCGGCGTATTGGTCGACGATCTGGGGTTTTAGCTCGTCGATTCGAGTCATAGCTCATATATATCAAATTGTCCTCGCGACCCGATCTATGGCCTAACCCAGTTCCTTCTTCTCCACACACCTCTCTTATTACGTCTATTGGTCAACTCGGGTCAAGCTGATGTTAGCGAACAGCAAGTAGGTGCTCTTGTCTCTGTCGCAGTAATGGGTATAAACTGGACAATTTTAGATTTAAGAGGGAAATAGGCAAGAATTGGTTTACTAATAGGGTGGTCGATGAATGGAATAAACTTAGTAACCATGTAGTAAGCGCTGAAACTATCAGTTGTTTTAAAAAACGATTAGACAACTTTATGGATGGGGACGACAGGTGGTGATGGATTCGGAGCTGCCTAGTGTAGGCCTTATGGTCTCTTGCAGTCTCCTTTATTCTTATGTTCTTATGTTACCGGATCCTCTATCTCTCAGTCTGCTCACGATGACGTCTTGAGGAGTGTTGACGGTTTCTTCCAGTGAATTCCATTTTATATATCCCGATTCCTCTAAACCAGTGGTTCTTTACCCCCTGGGTCGCGACCCAAATTTGGGTCGCCAAGCCATTTTATTGGGTCGCTAAGGGTTTGCAGAAAACAATTATGTTCCCACTACAAATATATTATAATTATATACTGTAATAATTAAAATACATGATGCCTAGTTTTAGGATTCTAAGCAGACCATGATTAAATAAAAACTCCAAAGCAGAAAATTTATTTGAAGTGTTTTGAAATTTCAATGTAAACTCTAAACATTGCCAATACGTCATTATAAAGTAGCAGTACGTTAGAAGCACATAGCGCACTAAGTTCTCCTGTCGTCAGATACGTCAAATACTTCTACATACGTCAATCTGGGTTGGAGACAAGTTCGATATAAGTTACACGCAGGTTCAAAGCACGTTACCCATAGGCAGAGCTGGGCGCGTTCCTCGGTGCGTTCCACGTTGCGTTCCGCTTTAGTTTGGCCGCGGTTAGCGCTCCCAAACTATTAAAGCTTAAGAGACAGGAGGTTCATACTGAAATAAAAGTCTGGTAGGCCACACACTCTCACCATGTTGCTTTAATAGTTCGGGAGCGCTAACCGCGGCCAAACTAAAGGGGAACGCACCGAGGAACGCACTGAAGAACGCGCCCAACTCTGCCCATAGGTTGAAAATAAGTGTTGGTTACACCATGGTCTTGGATCACTTGTTGGACTCGAGATCGACAGTTATTAACCTCCCGGATGAGAGCACAGAGCTCGTATGACCGATCTATGGGTAATACTGTGACCTTACACGCACACACACACACACAACTCCCCGCCCACGAGAGTTGGAGTAACACCCGGCAGAGAAGCGATACTAAAATTATTTCAGCCCTGGGCGGGATTCGAACCCGGACCGCCGGTATAGCACCACCATGCATTATACAATCAGATTAACTTGTAACTGTTAAACATAGGTTAACTTTACTCTTCAATTCTATTACGTGAGTACCTAACAGCAATCCACCCGCATTACCCCCGATGACGTCACAGGTGCTGACGTCATGTCGCGTCATAGTCAGTGTGACATCGACACACGCGTACGCACGCGCGCGCGCGCGCGCTTACACGGGGTGGGAAATGGGATGGGGAATGTAAAAATAAAATGACATTTTGTCTTATCGGCAAGAACAGGATTTTACACACACGCACACACACACACGCACACACACACACACACACACACACGCACGCACACACCCACACCGGTGAGGTCAGCAAAAGGATTCGAGTCCGGGAGGGCCGAGGAGAGGCGTGTGAGGACTGAGGAGGAGGAGGAGGAGGAAGAGGAGGAGGAGGAGGAGGAAGAGGAGGAGGTAGGGAAGTTAGAAATAGGAATAGGAGGAGGAAAAGTTATAGGAGGAAGAGGGTAAGGAAGGAGAAGGAGGAGGAGGACGAGAATGAGGAGGGAATGAGGAGGAGGAATTGGAGGAGGGGGTGGAGCAGGAGGAGGGAGGGAAGAAGAAAAGGAGTAAACTTAGAAGTAGGAATAGGAGGAGGAGGAGGAAGAGGAGGAGTAGGTGGAGGAGATGGGGGAGGAGGAGGAGGAGGAGGTTAAGGAAGGAAAAGGAGGAATAGATTTAGGAGAAGGAGTACGTGGGAAAGAGGGTGGAGGCGAAGAAGGAAGAGTAGGAGGAAAGAACGAGGAAGAGGAGGAGGAGGAGGAGGAGGAGGAGGAGGAGGAAGGGGAGAAGAAGGAGGAGAAGGAGGAGGTGGGGGAGGGGAGAAGAAGGAGGAGAACATGAAGGAGAATGAGGTGAAGGGGAGGAGGAAGGGAAGGAGGAGGAGGGGGAAGAGGAGGAGAAGGAAGGGAAAGAGGAGGAGGAGGAGGAGGAGATGGAGAAGAATGAGGTGAAGGGGGAGGAGGAAGAGAAGGAGTAGGAGGAGGAGGAGGAAGGGAAAGAGGAGGAGGAGGGGGAGGAGGAGGAGGAGGGGGAGGAGGAGGAGGAGGAGGAGGAGGAGGAGGAGGAGGAGGAGGAGGAGGAGATTGTACAGCGTTCCCAGAGGAAAGGGAAACGTGTAATAGCTTTAATGTGTTGTGCTTCCGAATTCCGTTTTCTATGACTTAATTATCTTTTATTTTTTCCAAGAAATTACTCCGGTTTGGAGGGCAACCAGCATCGGGATTTCGTAGTCACGTGACCTTGCGTGGCCCTGTGACGTCATGACGTCACAGGGTCGGGGCAGTGCCAAATTCAGGCCTGAATTCTGTATGACCTCAGTTGATGATGCATACATAGACACGTGCACACACACGCACACGCACATGCACACGCACGCACACACACACACACGTACATATATATATATATATATATATGTATATATATATATGTATATATATATATATACATATATATATATATATCCTGATATGTCTCATTTAATTCTACATGCATATATATATATATATATGTATGTATGTATATAAGGTAAGTAGAGAAGGTTGCTTTAAGGATAACGGTGAGCCGATGGAGGTGGCACCTTAATTACCTCCTCTTCCTCCTCCTCCTCCTCATCTCCTTATATGGGAGTTATTTACAATTCAGTCATAGACGTCGAATTGAAAGGTGCCTGTTTACAATCAGCGAGGAGAAAGAGGAGAAGGAAGAAGAGGAAGAGGGGGAAGAAGAAGAGGAGGAGGAGGAGGAGGAGGAGGAGGAGGAGGAGGAAGAGCCTAAATATTGTTGTTATAGAATCTAGTTCACAAGCGCCTCTGTCTCAAAGAACCAATTGCCTGATAACCACCTTCATCTCAGTGCCCCCCCCCCACTGAAGAACAAAGGGGTCAATTCTCCGTCAGTGTGACCCGTGGAGGATTGGTTTCCTACTCACTCGACACGCAACAGGTGGTACCCTTAGTAGCTCTCTTCGTATATGCCTGGCTGTCAATACCCAGACTGTGTGTGTATTGTTTTCAAGTGGATATATTGTTAGTATGGTGACTCACTATAGCTGGGGCTACGGGCAGTTAACGTGACTTGAGTGCCAGGCCACTTTGTTAAGCTGACACTCTTCCCAACCCCAGCCACCGTCTCTCTCTCTTTCTCTTTCTCTCTCTCTCTCTCTCTCTCTCTCTCTCTCTACCGATTGTACCACGGTGTGGAGGTACAAAAGCTTGGTCTCCCAACGTCATATATGTACATAAATACCTACATATATATATATATATATATATATATATATATATATATATATATATATATATATATATATATATATATATATGCAAAACAATCACAAACATACCTGATAAACTATTTTTTGCAGAACTCACTGGGAAATTTATTTACATAGTTTTTTTATTTTTATATATCTATTTATTTATTTGTTTATTTATTATTTTTCATTTATTTATTTATTTTTTACCGTAAACACAGTTCTGGAAGAAAACCCAAAACTGGTTCCGGAAATGGCCTCTCCCAGGCATATCGCCTTTCTTTTCCTCCTCCTCTTCCTCCTCCTCCTCCATTTCCTCCTCCTTCATCTCCATTTCCGGATCCCCCATTTCTTCCTGGTCTTCTTCCATTTCCTCCTCCTCCTCCTCCTCCTCCATTTCCTGCTCCTTCAACTCCATATCCTCCTGGTCTCCTTCCTCCACAATTTCTCCGTCCATTTCCTCCACTTTCTCCTTCATTTCCTCCTCCACATTTTCTCCTCCATTTCCTTCACTTTCTCCTCCATTTCCTCCTCCACATTTTCCCCTCCACATCCCCATTCTCCTTCAATTTCTCTTCCTCCATTTCTTCACCATTTGCTCCTTCTTCCTCCATTTCCTCCTTGTCTTCCTCCTCCATTTCAATTCTACTCCACTTTCTTCTCCTCGTCCTTCTCTTTCATTTCTTCTTCCTCCTCCTCCTCCTCCTCCTCCTCTCCTTCCTCTTCCTCCTCCAATTCCACCTCCGCCTCCTCCTCATCATCTTCCTCCTCCTCCTCCTCCTCCTCCTTCTCCTCTTCTTCCTCTTCCCCTTTCACCTCCTCCTCCTCCTCCTCCTCCTCACCTTCCATCACCTCCTCCTCCTCTTCCTCCTCCATCAGGGAAGCTTTGGATCTCCGTTACAACTCCGGAAGGAAAGGAGAAGAGACGTATCCGGTTTCTGTCCATCTGTCTGTCACAACTGTCTGTCTGTCTGCCTCTCCGTCTATCTGTCTGTCTGTCTGTCACAAATATCTGTCTGTGTCTGTCACAACTGTGTCTGTCTGTCTGTCTATCTATATGTCCGTGCGTCTGTCACAATTATCTAATCTGTCTGTCTGTCTGTATGTCTGTTTGTCACAACTGTCTGTATGTCTGTCATAACTGTCTGTCTGTTACAAATGCCTGCTTGTCTATCTGTCATAACTGTCTGTCTGTCTACCTGTCTGTCTGTCTGTCACAACTGTCTGATACAACGGGGTTGCAATGA
>NC_134784.1:24634605-24647105 GCF_046742065.1 Oratosquilla oratoria
CACCCCACCTTGGGAGTAGAGGGATCAAGCCCGGATCCCCTGTGAAGTAAGGACCATCCTCCTCCTTCTCCTCCTCTTCCTCCTCCTCCTCCTCCTCCTTAACCTCTTCCTCCTCCTCCATCTCCTCCTCCTCAACCTCCTCCTTTTCCTTCTCCTCCTCCTCTTCCGTAGCCTCCTCCTCCTCCTCCTCGACCTCCTCCTCCTCTTCCTAAAACTCCTCCTCCTTCTCCTGATCCTTCTTCTTCTCCTCCTCCTCAACCTCCTTAACTTCCTCCTCCTCGGATAGAAACGCTGGTCAAATACATGGACTTCATGACCTCAGGCAATGAATCTGCTTATCAGTGTTTGTGTTATGTAATATAAACATACGCATACATACATACATACAAACATACATACGTGCATAGTCGTATATACACACATACAAGTACATTCATACGTACATACATACATAAATACATACACTCATACGAACATACATACTTAAATACGTATGTACACACATTCATACCTACATACATACATACATACATATATACATACGTACGTACATGCTGTACACACATACACAAAGGTAAGTTTGAGAATTGCATACACTATGATGTAATGTGAAAATTAATGGAGTTTGTTAAACACACAAACATACACAAACACACACACACACACACACACACACACACACACACACACACACACACACACACACACACACACACACACACACACACACACACACACGTGACGCAGTGGTTAGAGTTCCCGGCTGCCACTACGGTGGTCCAGCTTCTAATCTCGCCCAGGGCTGAAATATTTTCAGTATCGCTGCGCTGTGGGTTGTTACTCCAACTCTCTTGAACGGGAAGTTGTGTGTGTGTGTGTGTGTGTGTGTGTGTGTGTGTGTGTGTGTGTGTGTGTGTGTGTGTGTGTGTGTGTGTGTGTGTGTGTGTGTGTGCGTGTAAGGTCACAGCATTACCCATAGATTGGTCATATACGATCTCTGAGCTCTCTTCCGAGAGGGAAATAGCTGTCGATCACGAGTCCAACACGTGATCCAAGACCATGGTGAATGACACACACACACACGCATACACACAAACACACACACACACACACACACACACACACGCATTCACACAAACACACACACACACGCATACACACAAACACACACACACACACACACACGCATACACACACACACACACACACACACACACACACACACACACACACACACACACACACACACACACACACACACACGCATACACACACACACCTACATTGACACCTGCTCCAGCACCTACTACAGCACCTACGATGCACCTCAACCTAGTCCAGCGTCCTATCATGCAACCTTACTTGTCAGGGTACGAACGCGGTACTCCAAGGCCAAGACGGGCTATGCTATCCAGGACTCCCCCTACACTCCCCTCCTCCTCCTCTACTCCCCCTCCAGTCCCATCCTCCACCTCCTTTCACCTCCTCCCCTCCACTCCCTCCACTCCCCTCCCTCCACTCTCCTCCTCTTCCCACTCCACTCCCTCCACACTTAGTCTCCTCCTCCCCTCCACTCCCTCCTCACTGCCCTCCTCCTCCACTACTCCCTCTCCACTCCCATCCTTCCCCTCCTCCTCCCCCTCCACTCCCCTCCTCCCTCTCCTCCCCCTCCACCTCTACACTTCCCCTCCTCCTCCTCCTCCTACTCTTCCTCCTCCTCGTCTTTCTATTCTTCCCCTCTTCCGTTCGTTCTCATTCTTCTTGACAGTAATATTTTTTCCAGCTAGAACCACGCAATCTTATACAAGTGATGGTCACAACAATCTTATGTATATATATATATATATATATATATATATATATATATACATATATATATATATTATCATTTACATAATAAGCACCCAGATCCAAAGAACCTCTCACCCCGTCCAACCGCTAACTGAATAAAATCGCCTGAAATTAGCCAAATATGAGTAAGAGAGAGAGAGAATGAGGGAGGAAGAGAGAGATAGAGACAAAGAGGGGGAGGGAGACACACACACACACAGAAAGAGAATGAGAGAAAGAGAGGGAGGGAGAGAGAAAGAGAGAGAGAATAAGAATGAGAGGGAGAGAGAGGGAGGGAGGGGGAGACAAAGAGAGAGAGAGAAGAGAGAGAATAAGAATGAGAGAGAGAGAGAGAGAGAGAGAGAGAGAGAGAGAGAGAGACAGACCCCTATCTCAATCCTCATCCACTTTATTCAGCTCCTGGCCATCCCTTGGTGGCGAAAAAATTGGCCTCAATGTGGACGTCAACTTTCCATTTGCTATATCAATATCCTTATTACTCAGACGACTGACTCGATGAATATCAATTTTCTAAATATTTCTGTTTATTGTTGTTGTTGTTATTATTATTATCATTATAATATTATTATTATTATTATTATATTATTATTATTATTACTATTATTATCATAATTATCATTACTATTATTATTATTATTATTATTATTATCATTATTATTATGATTATTATCATTATTATCATTATTATTATTATTATATTATTATTACAACCATTGTTATCATTATTATCATTATTATTATTATTATTATTATTATTATTACTATTATTAATAATATTATTATTATCATTCTCACTATTATCACATTCGTCATATATACGAAATTAGTTTATTATTGCCTTGAATTTTCCCCATGGAAATTAATGGATAAAATGATAAATATTTAGATAAATAGAATAAGACAAAACAGAATCAAGCGTCTAGTAACAATAATAAATAAGTAAATAAATAAATAAAATAAATGAATAAAAATACAATGACAGCTCCAATCGGCCTACAAGCACTGCAATGACCCAATCACTGGACTGCGAAGTGCACTGCATGTTCCACTGCTGCCAAACATTTCCATCCACTCCCATTCCCTTTGTTCTTGATCCAATCCACTTCGCTCCACTTTTCAGCTTGGCTGATCACCACAAGGCTCCACACGTCACGCGGAGTGGAGAGAGCAGTGTTACCAACTTACATGGCCGTCATTATTATTATTATTTTTTTAATACTATTGTTCAATTATATCCAATTCGAAGGACGTTGCAAGGGTTGATTTAAATCATCTGGCGACAGAGGAGATTAATTCTTAATCCCTGAGTAGGAGTTTAAGCTTAACTGAGTGGAGAGAACAGTGTTTCCAACTTACATGGCCGTCATTATTATTATTTTTTATATTATTCAATTATCTCCAATTCGAAGGACGTTGCAAGGGTTGATTTAAATCACCTGGCGACGAAGGGGATTAATTCTTAATCCCTGAATAGGAGTTTAAGCTTAACTGAGTTAGGATCAAGGTAACCCTCTCTCCCCCGAATTGGTTTAAGTTAATCATTTCTCCGAAGACAGGATTTTTTAACTAATGATTTACCTTCAGTTGAATAAAATCATCTGACGACAGGTTTGTAATCTAGAGATGATGTCAAGTGTAACTAGTTATTCTTTAAAATGAATAAAATCGCCCGACGGCACTATCTAGAACAAGGTATCTAGAAAGCTAGATTTTAGATATTGGTATTAAATTTGTGACGTCACAATGAATAATGATAATAATGATAATGATAATAACAATAACAATAGTAATGATAATGTTGGTATGACAATAATGATAATAATAATGATGATAATAATAATTATAATGATAATGATAATAACAATAATAAAAAAAAATAATAATAATAACAGTAATGATAATAATAATGATGATAATAATTATAATAATAATAATAATAATAATAATAATAATAATAATGATAATAATAATAATAATAACATACTAATAATAAAAGCAATAATAATGATAATAATAATGATGATAATAATAGCAATAATAATGATAATGATAATAATAATAATAATAATAATAATACATACATATACCAAGGCTTTTTCCCCCTTTCAAGGGAGGTAGCCAAAAAGGGAAAGGCATAAAAACACTCCCACCCATTTCATCCCTAAATACACTCCACACCCCTCCCACCCTCCCTCTCATCTGAGCACCTCCTGGATGACGGGTCATCCCTGCACCTTGCCCACCGCCCTGGGTCAGAAGCAGTGTCGCAAGACACTTGGGTGCAAGTGTAGCAGGAAAAGGTGGAGTGAAAGTGGAGGTAGAATGTAGATTGAGAGAAGCGAGTAAATGCCTTGGTGGATTAAAGAGTGTAATGAGGAATAGACATTTAGGAATGGATGCGAAGAGGAGACTGTATGAAGGAGTGATTGTGCCAACAGCACTGTATGGGGCAGAAACGTGGAACATAATAATAATAATAATAATAATAATAACAATAATAATAATAATGATAATAATAACAATAATAATAATAATAATAATAATAATTGATGACTAATATAATAATTTTGAATATTGCAATGCCCATTTAATCTTTTGTTGCCAAGGGTGGTGGAGAGGTGAGGAGAATGAAGGGGAGGATGAGGAGGAAGACGAGAGAGGGGAGGAATGGGAGAAGAGGGAGGAGAACTAGGAGGAAGAAGAGTAGAAGTGAGGGATGAGAGGAAAGGGGTGAGGAGGAGAGGGGGAGGAGAGTGAAGGAAGAGGAAGAGGAGAAGGAAGATGGGGAAGAGGAGGATAGAGAAGGAGGGAGAGGAGAGAGGAATCGGGAGGAAAGGGGGAGGGGGAGCGGGAGGGAGGGAAGAGGAGGAGGATGGAAGGAGAAATCGGAGAAAGAAGAAGACTGGAGGAGGAATGGGAAGAGACGGGGAGGACGAGAGGAGAGGAGGAGGAGGAGAGGAGGAGAAAGAGGCGGAGAGGAGGAGGAATAGGAGGAGGGGAAGGGGAGGGAGTGGTGGGGGAGGAGGGGTCACGATCAATGACTTAAATTGTCCGATGCTTGGACAGAATAAAGACTTTAAAGGGCGTTTGAAATTAATTTAATCATTCCTTGATCCTTGGGTGCCGTTAAGTGATTTTATTAGGTCCCGTGGCACCTCACACACCTGTTGGTTCTCTTCCTTGGTGTCTGGCTGTCGGCAAATTATTCAATTAACGTTTTATGGAATGTAAAAACAATAAATAGATAAATAAATAGATAAATAAAAATAATCAACACAATCTATGTATTTCATTATATATGTATCCTACCATTACGATGTATCACACGCCATGACACATAATCCACATACGTACTATGTAACGCTACATCACGCCGTCGTCCAACGAACAGACACAGGTACCTAATGTCACCGGACAGTTCATTGCCCTTTACTTATACCTACCAAGCTACATTATCGTAACTCCAATATATACACCATTTCATGACACACCAACGAATACAAATACAGTACTTAATATTAAACCCATTGCAATGCAGCTAACAGACATATATTACTGTAAGATATATCTAACAACCTACAGAAAATATGCTTAGATTGGCTTATTCCGCATTATAACGGGCGACTGCGTTCGCCAGAATATAGGAGGCTAAGGGAGATAATATCCCTTAGTCTCGGTAGGGAAGACACTCCCGTTTGGGACATATCCCAACCTGTGTATATATATATATATATATATATATATATATATATATATATATATATATATATATATATATACGTATATATATATATATATATATATATATATATATTGCTATAGTTGGGTAGCAGATCCTCTTTTAGGCAAATGTCATGAAAATTTGCAGCAGCTTCTATGTTCACGAGTTTTTTGCTGACATTCTCGACTTTTCTTATGCTGGCGCGCTGTGTCGTGCTAAGTTCTCTAATGACCTGGCCAAATAGCATTGTTGGTATAGGTAAAGGCATGGGAATTATCTTCTTAATATTTATGCAGAGCTTTCGCCTAACAGTTAGGCATCTTCAGTGCTAATGAGTACAGTGTATGGAAAATGATTATATATACACAATACACAGATCACAAACACTTCAGTGCTGATCCGGTTGACCAATCAGGAAGCAGGACGCGAAGCGCCGCCCTCGGTCCCAATAAACAACTCTACAGACAAGTTGATGGTGTGGCTATGGGCTCGCCCCTTGGAGTCCTCTTCGCCAATTTTTTCATGGGGATGGTGGAGAGGTCTTCAGTACTACCAGAAAGCCTCCCATATACGTCCGTTACGTAGACGATATTTTCGTCCATGTGAGGGACCGCAGGGAGTTTGAAGACCTGAGGAGCAACCTACAGCGCGTCTCCGGCCTAAACTTCACATCAGAGAACAGCATCAGTAACCAGCTACCTTTCCTAGATGTAAAGGTTGAAGCCAGTTCTCAAGGTTTTAGGACTGGAGTATATACCAAGCCCACCAACTCAGGACTCTGCCTCAACGGTAATAGTGAATACCCTCAACGCTACCGGAGGTCCACAATCGACGCCTATGTCAGAAGGGCCCTGACGCACTGTAGCGACTGGGCCCGAACCCACGCTGAGCTCGACAGAGCGGCGCAGGTCCTGGTAAACAATGGCTTCTCTAATAGAGATGTGCAAATGGCCATCAACAAGCACCTTGACAGATGGTATTCAACCCCAACAGAAAAGCCAGTAGGAGAAGCCAGGATAAAAAATGTCTATAAAAACACCATGTCCACCCATCATAGAGCCGACGAGGAAGCCCTTAGAAAAAGCATCGACAAAGACGTGAAACCCACCAACGACAAAAAAGATCTGGTTATTTTCTATAAAAACATAAAGACGTCCCAACTCCTTATTAAGAACAACCCCTGCCAGAGGACACCGGAACTTCAGCGTAGCCATCTCGTGTATGAATACTCCTGCAGAAAAGGGAACTGTGAAGCCCTCAATGAAACATACATAGGGATGACTACGACGAAGCTCACGAGGAGCCTCACCCTTCACCTCTCCAATGGCGCTATCAAGCGTCACCACGAAGACGTACATCTGACCCCACTGACAAGAAAGAATTTGGAGGAGGGCATCACTATTTTACAGACAGAAACAAACCACACACGCCTTCATATCCTAGAAGCCTTATACATAAAAGATAAAAACCCTACCATGAACAGACAGACTCCGGACCCATTCACTATCCCCACATCAAAAGACATCGAGGTCAGCTTACGGCTCACAGCCGCTAGGCCCGAGGGCGGCGCTTCGCGTCCTGCTCCCTGATTGGTCAACCGGATCAGCACTGAAGTGTTTGTGATCTGTGTATTGTGTATATATAATCATTTTCCACACACTGTACTCATTAGCACTGGAGATGCCTAACTGTTAGGCGAAAGATCTGCATAAATATTAAGAAGATAATTCCCATGCCTTTACCTATACCACCAATGCTATTTGGCCAGGTCATTAGAGAACTTAGCACGACACAGCGCGCCAGCATAAGAAAAGTCGAGAATGTCAGCAAAAAACTCGTGAACGCAGAAGCTGCTGCAAATTTTAATTATATATATATATATATATATATATATATATATACATAAGTATATATATATACATATATATATATGTATATATATATATATATATATATATATATATATATATATATATATATCAACAAGTACCTGCCAAATAAACCAAGAAAAACCAAAGAAGGTTTATCTAGCCCCGCTAATCCCATTGTTTAGCCTCAATCTTTTAATGGCAACCTATATATATATATTTTTTATCATTCAGCCGTCTCTCTCTTACCGCGTGAATTACGTTCCTGAGCATCCGCGATAAGTGAAAATCCGTGATATGAATATTTATTATTATTATTATTATTATTATTAATATTATCGTTATTATTATTATTATTATTATTATTATTATTATTATTATTATTACCATTAATGTATAGAACAGGTTCAGCGTAGACCAGTCAGCTATGAGACAGCAGGAGGCAAGACTGGACTGAGGACGCGCTGATTTGCGGAGCCGAAACGCTTGCGGTGTCACAACAGAAGGATATTCTACCGTTCTCATACAGTACATGCATCGCTCCTCAACACAGACCCTCGGCGCAGATAGTCCAAGACTTCCTCTGAAACTCACCGGAAAATCGACCTTACTACATTCGTCAATAGGGTAGATTAATCATCCACCCTATGTAAAAAACTAATACTTCTGGTGACCGCTCGAATTGGAAATAGATTTCTGAGACAGTTGGGTATTCTTCCCGTCTCGCACCGTTAACTTCATACACGTTTTATGATTGATAAACCGTAACATAAATAAATTAGCACACAACAAGGCTTATTTCAAGGTGAAAAGAGTTGTAAATATGAAAATGGATAGGTTCTACAAAATTCCGCGATATATCGGGATCGCGAATAGCGAGCTGATACGTGGCTGGGGGCGATTGTGCCACCTCCGTCGATACGTGTATCCCTTTCTCTTCTTTGAACTCTACGCCCTCTTCTTCCTCCCCCTCCTCCTCCTCCTCCTCCTCCTCCTCCTCCTCTTCCTACTCCCCTTTTTCGTGAGCCGTGAACTTATGTGTAGATGGGGATGACTATACTACCTCCTTCGATACTTGCATCCACGTCTCTCCTTTGTCCTCTACGCCCTCCTCTTCTTTCCCCTCCTCCTCTTCATCCTCCTCCTCCTCATACAACCCTTTTCCTCCGCCTCCTCCACCTCTTCCCTCGCCTGTTCCATCTCTTTTTCTTTATCCACTTCTTCCCCTTCTCTGTTTCCTTTCTCTCCTCTCCCCTCTTACCTCCTACTTTCTTCTCCTCCTCCCCTACTCTTCTTCCTCCCTGTTCCCATTCTCTCTTCCTCCTTCCTTCCTTCTCCTCCTCCCTCCTCTTCCTTCCTTCCTTCCTTCTCCTCCTCCCTCCTCTTCCCTTTTCCTTTACCTCCATCCTCCTCTTTCTAACTGTTCCCATTCTCTCCTCTTCCTTCCTTCACGTCCTACCTCCTCTTCCCCGTCTCCTCCTCCTCCTCTCTCCTCTTTTTCCCTGTTCCCTCCTTCTCCTTCCCCCCCTCCTCCTCTTCCTTCCTGTTCCCGTTCTCTCCTCTTCCCTCCTTTCTCGTCCCCTTCCTCTTCCTGTCTCCTCCTCCTCCTCTTCCCTTTTTTCCCTCTTACCTCCTCCTTCTTCCTCCTCTTCCCTTCTACTTCTTCCCACTCCTCCACTTCCTCCTTATTCCCATTTTCTCCTCCTCCCACTTCCTTCTCGTCCTCCCTCCTCTTCCCTTCTCCTCCTCCTTCATCTTCCTCCTTCTTCCTCTTTCACCTCATTTCCCTCTTCCTCCTCCCTGCTCTCCTTCTCTCCTCTACCTTCCTACCTCCTCCTCCCTCCTCCTCTGTTCCCATTTCCTCCCCTCCCCTTTCCTCCTCTTTCTCCTTGTCTCCTTCTTCTCCTACTCCTCCTCTCCCTCTCCTTCTCTCCTCTAGCTTCCTACCTCCTCCTTCCTCCTACCCCTCCTCCTTTGTTCCCATTCCCTCCCCTTTCCCTCTCCTCCTCGTCCCTCCTCTTTCTCCCTGTCCCCTTCTTCTCCTCCCCCTCTTCCTCCTCCCTCTCCTTCTCTCCTCTAGCTTCCTACCTCCTCCTTCCTCCTCCCCCCTCCTCCTCTGTTCCCATTCCCTCCCCTTTCCCTCTCCTCATCCTCCTCCTCCCTCCTCTTTCTCCCTGTCCTCTTCTTCTCCTACCCCTCTTCCTCCTCCCTCTCCTTCTCTCCTCTACCTTCCTACCTCCTCCTTCCTCCTCCCCCCGCCTCCTCTGTTCCCCTTCCCTCTCCTCCTCCTCCTCCCTCCTCTTTCTCCCTGTCCTCTTCTTCTCCTACCCCTCTTCCTCCTCCCTCTCCTTCTCTCCTCTACCTTCCTACCTCCTCCTTCCTCCTCCCCCCTCCTCCTCTGTTCCCATTCCCTCTCCTCCTCCTCCTCCCTCCTCTTTCTCCCTGTCCTCTTCTTCTCCTACCCCTCCCCCCACCCCCACCCCACCCCCCTTTGGGGGTACGCGCGTCCTCCACACTCCAGACGAGCTTCCTGCGTCTGAGTCCCAAAATAAAAGGCGGAAGGGGCCAACACCATTTGTCTGTGTTGTCTGGGGAGACTCTACCCTCCCCCCCCCCGCCCCCTTCGGCGAAGAGGAGGAGGAGGAGGAGGAGGAGGAGATAAGAGAGGTGAAAGAGGAGGAGGAGAAGGTAAGAGAGGTGAAAGAGGAGGAGGAGGAGGAGGAGGAGGTAAGAGAGGTGAAAGAGGAGGAGGAGGAAGAGGAGTTATATGGAGTTAAATGGACAAACTAACAGTAACGGGTCCAATGGTCCTTACATGGCTGGTTACGCACCTAACCTAATCTAATACTATATAAGATTTTTTTTTTTCCAACTATACTGGAGAAAAAAAAAATCGAACCGATTATTTGTAGCTAAGTAAACGTCAAGACATTTTTTTAATATCTCAACAGTTGGAACTATCAGTGACGTTAGGTTGTAGACCATTCCATACATCAACAACGCGATTGAAGAAATTTTTGTTTTGTCACGTTTGCTTAAAATAATTTTCCAGCAATTGGGCATCCATTGCTCCAGGTTGTATTGATGTCAATTGTAAAATATTTTTCCACATCTATGTTTTCAATTTCTTTGGCAATTTTGAAGACCTTAATTAGGGGTCTAGGCGAATTCACCGACAACAACTCATCGATAACAATTTACCGACAACAATAAATTGACACGCTCAATTTATCGATATACACAATTCATCAAATAATATTCTAATTTGAAATATGTAACTAACAGAACCTAACCTAAAACCTGACCTAACCAAAACCTAACCTAACCAACCTAACTTAACCAAACAAACTTAACCTAACCTAACAAAACCAAACAACCTAACCAAAACCTAACCTAACCAACCTAACCTAACCTGACCTAAACAAATTTGGTTCGCTTAAGCGCTCTTCGTAGGGATTGTTCCGCAACCTAGGAATGAGCTTTGTTATTCTGCGCTGTACTCTAACTTCTCCATTTTTTTTTTTTTTTTTTTTTTTATAATATAGGGACCAGCACTGAACACAATATTCTAGGTTAGGTCTGACTAGTGCGTTGTAAAGATTAAGAATTTCTTCAGTTCTAAACTCAAAAGCTCTATCTATAAATACAATTAATTAATTTGCAATTTCTACGACCTCCGAACACTGCTTACTTGGGTTGAGGTAATTTGAAATAATTTCACCAAAGTCTTCCTCTTGTCCTACACTTGCTAAATATACACCACTCATCGTGTACTTGGCTTGGACATTACTATTACCAATATGAAGTACATTACATTGATCTTTATTGAAAAACACCTGGGAATTTACTGCCCATTGGCATAGAATATTCAAATCAAATTGTGATTTTTTGTTCTTGTGTTAAAGTTGTCACCTTATTTGCAATTTTGGTATCATCTACTAATTTTGATAATTTACATTTTACGTTTTCCTCCAAGGCATTAATGGTTATAAGAAAGAGTACAAGACTTTGTTGTGAGTAAAAGAACAGCGAGGATAAGGAGAAGGAGGAGGAGGAGGAGGAAACTTAGAAGGAGGACGAAAAGGAGGAGGAGAGGAAGGAAACGCAGAATGGGGAGGGAAGGAGGAAGAGGAGGATGAGGATAAGGTGGAGGAGGAGTTGGAAGAGGAAGAAGAAGAGCTGGAGGAATTGGAGGAGGTGGAGGAGGTGGGGGAGGTGGAAAAGGGAGAGGTATAGGTCGCAGTGTATGCATATGGTTATATAGGGGCAAGAGTGGGATAGGTTAGGATGGTAGGGGGAGGGGGGAGGGGGAAAGTGGGGGAGGGGGAAGGAGGGGGAGGGAAGGGGAAGGGAAGGAGGGGAGAGAAGGGGAGGAGGGAGAGTGGGATGGTGAAGGGGGAGGGAGGAGAGGGAGAGAAGGAAGGGAGGGGAAGGAGGGAGACGAGGGAAGGAAAGGAGAGGAGGAGGAAAGGAAGAGAAAGAAGGAAAGGGGGGAAGAAGGAAGGGTTAGGAAAGGGAGGGAGGGAGGGTGGAGGGGAGGAGAGAGGTAGGTAGGTACCCGGAGGGGGGGAGAGAGTTAGGGGAGGGGGAATGAGGAAGGGGAGGACAAAAAGGAAGGGGAGGAGGAGAACAAGTAGATGGAGGAGGAGAAGGAGGAGGAAAAGGAGGAGGAGAAAGAGGAGCAGGGAGAAGAGGAGGAGGCAGAGAGGGATGAAAAGAAGACCAGAGAGTAAGAGGAGGAGGAGGAGGAGGAGCAGGAGGGGGAGAAAGAGGAGGGAGAAGAGGAGGAGGGAGAAGAGGAGGAGGCAGAGACAGATGAGAAGAAGAACAGGTAGTAAAAGGAGGAGGAGGAGGAGGAGGAGGAAGAAGAAGAGGAGGAAGAAGAAGAGGAGGAGGAGGGAGAAGAGGAGGAGGGAGAATAGGAGGCAGAGAGTGATGAGAAGAAGGACAGGGAGTAAGAGGAGGAGGAGGAGGAGAAGGAAGAGGAGGAGGAAGAAGAAGAGGAGGAGGTGGAGGAGGAGGAGGAGGAGGAGAAGGAATAGTATACGTTTTAAGAGAAT
>NC_134784.1:24654605-24667105 GCF_046742065.1 Oratosquilla oratoria
AGTAGTAGTAGTAGTAGTAGTGATAATAATAATAATAATAATAATAATAATAATAATAATAATAATGATAATAATAATAATAATAATAATAATAATAAAAATAATAATGTTTTTCATTTCTTTCTTATTAACTTTTAATAAAACAGTTAATGCAATGTTCCTTATCATAGATGGTGAGGAACCTATTACTACGCCAGGAGGCGCTGAGTAGCTACGGCCGACGCCGTCACCTTTGCCCTAGGTACTATACGCGCTTTAGGGGACTGTTATGGAGGGACAGGTAACAAACAGTCAATGCTGGAAATCGGAGAGGAGTGCGGGATTCGAACCCAGGACGCTATCCGCGTACCAAGGGTGGTTGGATTAAGAAATGGATTGCTTTCGCCATTTCACGACTAAAGCTTCGTTTACACGGGGCAAGTTGAGAGGCAAGTCAAGTGTACAAGTTACTTGAACTGCAGAGGAAAGCGAGCAAGTACATGTCCACTCAAGCCACTTGCCTCCGACTTGGCCTGTATGAACATGTGCTTGCTCACTTTCCTCTCCAGTTCAAGTAACTTGAACACTTGACTTGCCTCTGTACTTGCACTGTGTAAACGAGGCTTTAGGGTATGTTAATGAGATGAATGGAATAGACTGGATGCATCCAAAACATAAAAAAAGAGTATCATAAAATATTGATTTCTCTCTCCCGGTAAAGAGAGCAAGTTGGAGAAAGAGAGCAGGCTGGAGTGAGAGATGGTGTGAAAGCGGTAAAAGAGAGGAAGTGGATTTGGGCAAGTCAACGCGAACGAATGGCAAGCGATGGAGCGCGTGTGTTACTGACTGGATGCCGCGAGAAGGGAAGCGTGCAAGAGAGAAACCAGACAAAAGGTGGAGAGATGAGACAGAGAAATTTGCAGGAGTGGCGTGGCAGAGGTTCGTATTAGTCGTGGAACTCATGGAATGATATGAGAGAGGTGGAGAGATGATATAGAAAAGTTTGCAGGAGTGACGTAGCAAATTATGGGATTAGTCGCGCAAGTCGTGGGATTGTATGAAAGAGGTTGATGGATGAGATAGAGAAGTTTGCAGGAGTGACGTGGCAGATGTTGGGATCAGTCGTGCGATTTTATGGAACGGTATGAAAGAGGTGGAGAAATGAGATAGAGAAGTTTGCAGGAGTGACGTGGCAGATGATGGGATTAGTCGCGCAAGTCGTGGGATGGTATGGAAGAGGTGGAGGGATGAGATAGAGAAGTTTGCAGGAGTGACGTGGCAGATGTTGGGATCAGTCGTGTGATTTTATGGAACGGTATGAAAGAGGTGGAGAAATGAGATAGAGAAGTTTGCAGGAGTGACGTGACAGATGTTGGGGTCGTGCAAGTCGTAGGGTGGCAAGGAGTCGCCAGCGCTCACTGGTCTGAGATCGTCTACCCCGGGTGCCTTACCCAAGGTGAGCTGGCACGGATAAGGGTTCTGTGACAAAGCGTTACACGAGGACTGAAAGAGTGAGTGCGTGAGAGAGTGAGAAGGAGAGAGGAAGAGAGTGAGGAGAGAGTGAAAAGGAAAGAGAAAGAGAGTGAGGAGAGAAAGTGGATGAAAAGGAGAGAAAAAGAGAGTGAAGAGAGAAAATAAGAGAGAATGAGGAGAAAGAGAGTGAGAAATAAAAAAAAGAGAGAGCGAAGAGAAGAGGCAAAGAGAGAAAAGAGGGAGACAGGGAAACAGAGAAAGAATGAGGAAAAAAAGAGAAGAGAGTAAAAGAAAGAAAGCATAAAGAATGAGTGATTGAAAAAGATAGATATATAGATAGAAATATAGTTACATAGATAAGTAGATATATATATATATATATATATATATATATATATATGTATAGAGAGAGAGAGAGAGAGAGAGAGAGAAGAGACAAGATGAAGGAATGAAGAGGGTAAAAAGGTGAGAGAGAGAGATTGTGGGAGAAAAAGAGAAATGAAGAGACGGTGAAAGAGAACGACATTCATATTAACAAAGACAGAAATTCTATTTCGTCAGCAATAACCAATGCTTCTATCCTTGGACTCTCTCTCTCTCTCTCTCTCTCTCTCTCTCTCTCTCTCTCTATATATATATATATATATATATATATATATATATACTGTATATATAAATATATATATATATATATATATATAAATATATATATAAACATGTGTATATTTTGCAAGAGTGACCAATGGAAAGAGGAATTAAACAAAGCAAAGCGCTTTCGTATATTACATGTATATCACAATATACGAAAGCGCCTTGTATACGTATATATATATATATATATATATATATATATATATATATATATATATATATATTGACTAGTTTTTAGTCAAAAGAAAAGGCTGCGTGACCTTGGTCCATATGGATTTCTCTAAAGGTCTTATAGTATCGAACGCATAAAAGGTGTGTAGTCAAAAACCAGAACAGGAGGAAGAGTGAGAGGACGTGGAGGAAGAAGAGAGGGAGGAGGAGGAGGAGGAGGAGGAGGTGGAGGAGTAGGGGAGGGTTAGGTTAGACGAGGAGGAGGGAGAAGTTTAGGATTAGTAGGAGAGGAGGAGGAATAGGAGGAGTAGGAGGAAGAGGAAGAAGAGGAGGAGGAGGGGTGAGGTGGATGAGGTGGAGGAGAGGGAGATGGATGAGGAGGAGGAGAGTGAATAGGAGAAGGAAGAGGAAGAGAAGGAGGAAGAGAAGGAGGAAGAGGAGGAGGAAGAGGAGGAGGAGGAGAGGGAGGAAAAGGAGGTGAGGGAGGAGTAGGAGGAGGAGGAGTAGGAGAAGGAAGAGGAAGAAGATGGAGAGGGGAGGATGAGGAACAGGGTGTGGAGGAGAAAGAGGAGGAGAAGGAGGAGAAGGAGGAGAAGGGGAGGAAGAGGAAGTGGAACAGGAAGAGGAAGAGGAGGAGAAGGAAGCAGAAGAGGCAAAAGAGGAGGAGAAAGAAGAGGAAGAAGAGGAGGAGAAGGGAGGAAGAGTAGAAGGAGGAGGAGGAAGAAGAGGTAGAAAAGGACGAGGAGGAGGAGGAGGAGGAGGAGGAGGAGGAGGAGGAGGAGAAGGAGGAGGAGGAGGAGGAGGAGAAGGTTAGGTAAAAGACAAAAACTTTGTCTTGAATGGATGATGACACTTGATGGACAGACTTTTGATCCACGTTGTACATTTAAGACCGTCTTCTCCCCATATTCTTCTGTCTTCAGCATGTATGGGGGCGAATAGGGGCCACATTTACGGGTATCGGCAAATGCATTTAGTTGTCAGGAGGTCCCATGGAATGAGTGAGCAGGAGGAGGAGGAGGAGGAAGAGAAGTAGGAGGAAGAGGAGGAGTAGGAGGAGTAGGAGGAGGAGGAAGAAGAGGAGGAAGAAGAGGAGGAAAAGGAGGAGGAGGAGAAGGAAGAGGAAGAGGAGGAGTAGGAAGAGGAGAAAGAGGAGGAGGAAGAGGAGGAGGAGGAGTAGGAAGGGGAAGAGGAGGAGGAAGAGGAAGAGGAGAAGGAGGAGTAGTAAAAGGAGGAGTAGGAAGAGGAGGAGGAAGAAGAGGGGGAGGAGTAGGAGGAGGAGGAAGAGGAAGAGGAGGAGGAAGAGGAGGAGGAGGAGGAGGAGGAGGAGGAGGAGGAAGAGGAGGAGAGGAGGAGGACTCCTCATGGCCATCGGCTGACTTCGTAACTTCGACTTCGGAACTTCTCGAACTCAGACGCGTCTTGGATTGAGGCAGTTTCGGTGTGGCGAGGAAAATGGTTCTAGCCTGTTCGATTTTGGTCTCACAAAACGGGATGAAAGCAGAGGGTATCTTCACACACACGCGCGCCTATGCACGCGCACACGCGCACACACACATACACGTGCACACAGACACACGCACACACACACACATATACGTGCACACAGACCCACGCACGCACACACACACACACACACACACACACACACACGCAAGCACGCACACACAAAAATACGCGCGCACGCACACACACACACACACACACACACACACACACACACACACACACACACACACACACACACACACATACACACACACACGCAGACACACAAACACACATACACACATGCACACACACACACACACAAATACGCGCGCACGCACACACACACACACACACATACACGCACACACACACACACACACATACACACACACACACGCAGACACACAAACACACATGCACACAAACACACACATACACGCGCACACAGACACAGACACACACACACACACACACACACACACACACACACATATATATATATATATATATATATATATATAGATATATATATAGATATTATGTAATATATATTATATAATATATATTATATACATATATATATATATTATATACATACAATATATATATATATATATATATATATATATATGTGTGTGTGTGTGTGTGTGTGTGTGTGTGTGTGTGTGTGTGTGTGTGTGTGTGTGTGTGTGTGTGTAATCTAACGTTTCGACTATACTTCTACAAAGAAGATATAAAGAAAAATCCCCTGCCGACATCACGAGGCAAATTTTCTGTTGAATATCCGTGTTTACGTGTTTGTGGAGTCCGATAGATCCCCGCCCCGGCCCGCCCCGCCTCCCGCCACCTCCTTCCGGGAATTGGCCCAGACGGTAGGATCTTTCGTCCGGGCCGGACATTACACCCGGATGACGTGGCATTTCCTCCCCTGTCCGTTCGTGTGTATGGATATGTATGGTCGGACAACGGACATGTCCGCTGATGATAAGGAACGTCAGGTGGTAAGTGAGGTTTGACTCACCGACCCACGGCCAGCGTTTCAGTGTTGTCGAGTTTATTTGATTAATTCAATAGTTAATTTGTTTATTCATTTATTTCTTATTTATTTATTTGTTTATTTTATTTATTAATTTATTTTTCTATTCATTTATTTATTCCATTTTTCTATTCATTTGTTTATTTATTTATCTATTTATTTCATTTATTTTATTTACCTATTTTATTCATTTGTTTATTTCATTTATTTATTCATATATTTTTGTTTATTTTATTTGTTTATATATTCATTTATTTTATTTATTTATGTTTATTTTATTTACTTGTTTATTTATTTATTTATTCACTAATTTTTTATTTATTTATTCATTTATTTATCTATTTATTTGGTTGTTGTTCGTTTGTTTTCATGTACCCTTTATCTATCTCTCGTTATGTTGTTGTTGTTGTTTTTTCTCCCTATGTATTGCTCCCTAACCGAGCTGGGATATTCCCTAACTAACCTAGGACGCTCCCTAACCAAGTTGGGATACTCCCTAACAAAGCTTATTATTATTTGAAGAATTATATCTAATTATTACCAGGGGGAAGAGGAAGAGAAGGAAGGAAGGAGGAGG
This sequence comes from Oratosquilla oratoria, assembly GCF_046742065.1. NCBI lineage: Eukaryota > Metazoa > Arthropoda > Malacostraca > Stomatopoda > Squillidae > Oratosquilla > Oratosquilla oratoria. Next base: position 24,659,984 of record NC_134784.1, read on the forward strand.
GGGAAGAGGAGGAGGAGGAAGAGGAAGAGGAGAAAGGAAGGAGGAGAAGGAGGAAGAGGAGGAGGAGAAAGAGAAAGAACGAGGAGAACGGGGAAGAGGAGGAGAAGGATGTGAGGGGAGGAAAGGAGGAGGTAGAGGAAGAAGGAAGAAGAGGGGGAAGAGGAAGAGGAGAAAGAGGAAAAAGGAGGAGGGGGAAAAGAAAGAGAAGGAAAGGAAGGGAGGAAAGGAGGAGGTAGTGGAGAAGGAGAGGAAGGGAGTATAGGAGGAGGAGGAGGAGGTAGAGAAGGAGGAGGAGGAGGAGGTAGAGAAGGAGGAAGAGGAGGAGGTAGAGAAAGAAGAGGAGGAGGTAGAGGAGGAGGAGGAGGAGGAATTGAGCGAAAAGGTGGAGGAAGAGAAGGAGGAAGAAGAGGAAAATTGGGATTAAGGAAACAAGGACGATGGAAGGAAGAAGGGTAGAAGGAGGAGGAAGAAGAGGAAGAAGAGAATGAATAAAAGAAGTACGAAGGAAGGTAGAAGAGTAGAAAGATAAGGATGAGGAAGAAGAGGAGAAAGAGGAAGACGAGGAGGAGGAGGAGGAGGAGGAGGAGAAAGGGGAAGAGGAAGAAGATGAGGAGGAAAAAGGAGAAGATGAGGAGGAAGAGAAAAAGGAAGATGAGGAGGAGGAGGAAGAGAAGGAAGAGGAGGAGGGGGAAAATGAGGAGGAAGATGAGGAGGAGGAGGAGGAAGAGGAAGAGAAAGAAGACGAGGAGGAAGAGGAGGAAGAGAGGGAAGAGGAGGAGAAGGAGGAAGAGGAAGAGGAAGATGAGGAGAAAGAGAAAGAAGAGGAGGAGGAAGAAGACGAGGACGAAGATGAGGAGGAGGAAGATGAGGAAGAGAAGGAATATGAGGAGGAGGAGGAAGATGAGGAGGAGGAGGAAGATGAGGAGGAGGAGGAAGACGAGGAGGAAGAGGATGAGAAGAGGAAGGCGAGTAGGAAGAGGAAGAGGAGTAGAAAGAGGAGGAGGAAGACGAGGAGTAAGAGGAAGTAGAGGAAGAGGAGGAGGAGGAGGAGGAGGAGGAGGAGGAGGAGGCCGACGGAAACTGTAGTGCTATCACAGTTACCTTCATGAAGGTCGTGTTTTTTTTTTTTTTTTTTTTTTTTTTTTTTTTTTTTTTTTTTTTTTTTTTTTTTTTACATTCCGGAAGGTCAAGGGCACTATATCCGCCGGACGAAAGATCCGGACAACCGGATGTGGACAATACATCCGGTGAAAACATATAATTCTATATCTTCGACTCCATGAAGAAATTCCAGAGAGACTATCATATTTATTGTTTGACTATGTTTTTTTATATATTTATATTTATATATATTTATATATTTATTTACTTAGCTATTGATATATTTGTATTATGTATTTATTTATTCTCTGGTTTTATTTATTATTTATTTATCTGCATATATATATATATATATATATATATATATATATATATATATAATATATATATATATATATATAATAAATGAATATAATGAATAATATAAAATGTAAAATATAGAGAAAAGAGGCAAAGAATAAAGAAACAGAGAAAGGAGGGAAAGGAAGAGAAAAAAGAGAAGAAAAATAAAAACATAAAAGAGAAGAAAAAATGAAAAAAGGGAAAAAAGAAAATGAGAAAAAAGACAAAAAAGATAGAAAAAAATATGAGAGAAAAAAGAGGAAAAATAAAAAAGAAAAAGATGAAAAAATAAAATAAGAAATAAGTAAAAAAAATATATAGAAGAAGAAGAAGAAGAAGAAGAAAAGAAAGAGAGAGAGAGAGAGAGAGAGAGAGAGAGAGAGAGAGAGAGAGATCCAAGGCTGGGGGAACGACAAAGGCGAAGAGACAACTTACAAAAACGGACGAAGTTCGAAGAACAGTTTCCGAGGCCTTTCTATTTATTTATTTAATTTATTTATTCACTTATTTCCTATTTCATTAATTCATTTATTTATCTATTTATTCAATTATCTATTTATTTATTTATTTATTTATTTATTTATTTTGTGTGTAATGTCATCGTCCCTGCCTTCCTTACTTCCTTCCTTACTTTCTCCCATTCTTCCTTATTTCCTCTCTTCTTTCCTTCCTTCCTTCTTCTTTCCTTACTTCCTCCCTCCCACCCTCCCTTCCTTCCTTCCTTACTTCCTCCTTTCCTTCCTTCCTTCTTTCCTTCCTTAATTCCTTACTTCCTCCCTCCCGTTCTTCCTTCCTTATATCTTTCCTTCCTTCCTTCCTCCCTTCCTTCCTCTATTCTTCCCTCCCTTCCTTCCTCCCTTTCTTCCTTCCTTCCTTACTTCCTCCCGTTCGTCCTTCCTTCCTTCCTTCCTCCCTTCCTTCCTCTATTCTTCCCTCCCTTCCTTCCTCCCTTTCTTCCTTCCTTCCTTACTTCCTCCCGTTAGTCCTTCCTTCCTTCCTTCCTTCCTTCTTTCCTCCCTTCTTCCTTCCCTTCCTTATTTCCTCCCTCCCTTTCTTCCTTCCCTCCTTCCTTCTTCCCTCCCTTCCTTACTTCCTCCCTCCCTTCTTTCCTTTCTTCCTTCCTTCCTTCCTTACTTCCTCCCTCCCTTCTTTCCTTTCTTCCTTCCTTCCTTCCTTCCTACCTCTCCCAGTGCCGGATCTGGGTCGAGCGACCTCAATGAGATGAAAGACTTTATCACTTTATTCACTTGTGTTATTTTACTTATTTGTTTGCTTTCTTATTTGTTTTTGTTTTTTATTTACCTATTTATGTATTTGTTTATCTAATTCATTTTTATTCGCTTAACTATTTGATTTGATTAGTTTATTAATCTATCTACTTAGTTATTTCTTTTGATTTCCTTATTCTGGTCAGTGATGTCTGTAAAACCAGATCCAATCCATGAATAATTCGACAACAACAACAACAACAACAGCCAAGGCAACATTAACAACAACAACAAAAACAGCCAAGGCAACAATAACAACAACAACAACAGCCAAGGCAATAACAACAACAACAACTGCCCCATCAGCAAACTGGAAGACAATACATTGCTGCATGCCAGACCTCCTGATATCCATCCGCCTGAATCCACTCACCCCGGAAAGGACAGAGTCCGCCCGCCCGGCCAGATTACGATGTGTCCACCTTCAAGCCTTTCTTAGTTACCAGAAGATAATGGATGACCGCATTGTGGACAACTGCCCAGGATGTAACACTTCACTCCATACTATACAACACATTATGGAAGACTGCGTTTTACACAATCACAAACGTCAACAGCACAATATAATCTCTGTAAGGAATTTGTGGGAAATCCCCGTTTCGGCCGTGGCGGTCCTTAGGGAGACGGGGCTGCTCGGACAGACAGCCTAGGGAACGACAATAACAGCCAACGCAAGAACAGGAACAACAACAACAACAGCCAAAACAACAACAATAACAACATCAACAACAACAACAGCCAAAGCAAGAACAGGAACAACAACAACAGCCAAATCAACAACAACAACAACAACAACAGCTGCTGTCTGCAACTGGCCCCATATGATGATTCATTGTTTTCCACAGACGAGCTGTTGGTAAGCTGTACAGTGTACCTACCAGCTGTTCTTTATTCTCATACCCAGGCCTTCAGCTGCCCCTTGTAAACCACAGATCAGCTGTGGATCAGCTGTCATCACTGGCGCACCTGTGAAGCTGCTTGCTGTGTTTCTAAGCCTTCAGCTGTCCAGTGTTTTTCAAAAGTTCCTCCCACAGGTCAGCTGCTGACTCAGGTGTCGAGAGCAGAGAACAACCCGAGCTGCACTCGGAGTCTGTGCTTACAGCTGCGAATACTGAAGCTGCTAATGCTTGATGAGTTCAATACAGTAACGGCCTCTTTCATACAATTGGTCTTTGATCAGTTGATAAAAAAAAAAAAAAAAAAAAAAAAATCCGGAGGACCGTTACGATTTTGAATTTAAAACCGTTATTCCGATAACGGCCTCTTATTATTATAACGGACTTCACCAGAGCTTCCATCCTCGGGCCGCTGGACACTGGAAACGACATTCTTGGGATTCTTAGTATTCAATATAGGATCTACTCTGATACATGTGACTTATTATTTATATACATGTGTTTTTTTATTTATTGTCTAAATTTCTTATTATCACTATCGCTTTTACAATGAAGTCAGCTTAATAGAACATGGGAAGATATTTATTGCAATGTATATATATATATATATATATATATATATATATATATATATATATATATATATATATATACATATATATACACACATATATACTATAATAAAGTAGTAGCCTGTCTGCCAGTCTGTTTGACTGTTTGATCATGAACTCCTAGGGTTTTGCAGATAGATCCCCATAACCATATTTATTCTGATACCCTATCCCTTCAGGTACTTGGATAACTATATTTCATTTCCAAAAATATATGTATTTTGGTTAGGGTTACGGGTTAAATTTAGGTGGGTTATGGTTAGGTGAGTGATTATTCACGAACTACTCCTAGGTTTTTGCAGATAGACCCCTATAACCATATATATTCTGAAACCTTATAACCCAAGGTACTTGAATTACTATCTTTCATTTGTCTGTCAATTTGTTTGTTTGTTTGTTTGTTTGTATGTTCACGAACTCCTCCTGGGGTTTTGCAGATAGACCCCCATAACCATATATATTCTGATACCCTATCACTCCAGGTACTTGGATAACTATGTTTCATTTAAAAAAAAAAAAATTGGTTAGGGTTAAGGGTTAGTTAGGTCGGGTATGGTTAGGATAGGAATGATTCACGAACTCACAGCAACGCGCGGGTAATTTGGCTAGTATATATAAAAAATTTAATATCTCGATTGATATTTGGTGTTGAAAGAATCCACAGAGGCTGGTATGGTAAGAAAATAGATAAATAGATAAATAAATAAATAAATAAATAAATAAATAAATAAATAAAAGAGAGAGAGAGAGAGAGAGAAAGAGAGAGATGAGGAACAGAAGAAGGAAGAGGGGGAGGAGTAGAAGGAGAAGATTAAGGAGGAGAAAAAGGGGAGAAAGAAGATGTGAAGGAAGAGGATGAAGAAGAAGAAGAGGAGGAAGAGGAAGAGGAAGAGGAGGAGGAGGAGGAGGAAGAGGGAGAGGAGGAAATCGGGAATGTTAAGGAGTAGAAAGAGGAAGAGACAGATGATAAGGAGGAAAAGGATGAAGAGGATGAAGAGGAGGAGGAGGAGGAGGAAGACGAAGAAGAGGAGGACGAAGAGGAAGGGGAGGAAGAGAAGGACAAGGAGGAGGAAGAGGACGAAGAGGAGGAGGAAGAGGGAGAGGAGGAAGAGGAGGACGAGGAGGAGGAGAAGGAGGAGGACGACGAAGAGAAGGAGGACGAGGACGAAGAGGAGGAGGAGGAGGAGGAGGAGGAGGAGGAGGAGGAGGATATCCCACCCCATCTCACGGGGACTGCAAGGACCAAATGGTCACCACATTCCTTCCCCATTTGTAAATCATCAACCCCGAAACACCCAAATACGCCCCTTCCTCCTGCTCCCCACCCCTCTTCCTCCTCCTCCTCCTCCTCTTCTCCTTCCTCCTCCTCCTCCTCCCACTCCTCTTCTCCCTCTTCCTTCTCCTCCTCTTCTTACTCCTCCTCCTCCTCCTCTTCTCCTTCCTCTCCCTCTTCTCCTTCCTCCCCTCTTCTCTTTCCTACCCTCTTCCTCATTCTCTTCTCCCTCCTCCTCCTCCTCTTCCTCCTTCTCCTCTTCTCCCTCCTCCTCTCCTTCATCCTCCACCTCCTTCTCCTCTTCTCCCTCCTCCCCTCCTCTTGTTACTCCTCCTCATCATCCTCCTCCACCTCCTCCTCTTCTTCTTCTTGCTCCTCTTCCTCCTCCTCCTCCTCTTCTCCCTCCTCTCCCTCTTCTTCCTCTTCTCCATCCTCTTTCTCCTCTTCATCCTCCTCCACCTCCTCTTCATCCTCCTCCACCCCCTCTTCTTACTCCTCTTCACCCTCCTCCCCTCCTCCTCCTCCTCTTCTTCGTACTCTTCCTCCTCTTCACCCTCCCCACCTCCTCCTCCTCTTCTTCTTCCTCCCACTTCTCTTTCAGCATTGTTCCTCAGTGAACGGATGTTTACCATGTCTAGCTCCTCCTCCTCCTCTTCTCCCGCCTCTCCTTCCTCCTCCTTCTCTTCCTTCTCCTCCTCCTCTTCTCCCTCCTCCCCTCCACCTCCTCCTCCTCTTCTTACTCTTCCTTCACGTCATTGCCAAGGATAACGTAACCATCATCAACGGTGACGTCACCTCTAATGAGTGACGTCACCGATATAAACGTGTGACGTCACCGACATAAATGAGTGACGTCACATATATAAAATGACGTCATTAAGGACATTCAGTGACGTCATCAACACTGAGTGTCGTCACCAACACTGAGTGACGTCATCAACACTGAGTGACGTCATCAACACTGAGTGACGTCATCAAAACTGAGTGACGTCATCAACACCAACAAGTGACGTCATTGAGGACAATAGCAACGCGACAGTCCCACACCTTCCTCTGGTGGTCAGTCGCCGGTATGCAACTATTCTTAGTAACACCCCTACGGACCAGCGGATTTTTATCTTTTCTCTTGAACTCGACCTTTTCGGTGGGATGATGTCCCCCCTATGGGATAGAAGCGCTGGAAACTTCTTTTATTCAAAACTTCTAATTGGAGGTTTTTTAAATATAGTTTCTGAATAGAATGAATCATACTAATTAATTTTTTACTACAGGCAATTCTATTCAACCGAGCTCCTAACCTAACTATAAAGAATACACACACACACACACACACACACACACACACACACACACACACACACACACATATATATATATATATATATATATATATATATATCAAATCAGCCATCCTGTGTCCACTGCTGAACACAGCCCTCCTTCATAGCATTCCGTGATTCACACGACTGCGCCAACCTCTGCCACGTCACTCCTGCAAACTTCTCTATCTCGTTTCTCTACCTTCTGTCTGGTCTCCCTCTTCCATGTCCACTCAGTAACAGACTTTTTCCATCGCTCATCAGTCGTTCGCACTAACTAAACTGCCCAATTCCACTTCCTCTCTTTCACCG
>NC_134784.1:24672105-24682105 GCF_046742065.1 Oratosquilla oratoria
ATGTTGTGATTATTGCTGCATATATATATATATATATATATATATAGATATATATATATATATATATATATATATATATATATATGTAGAGACATTGGGACAAATTATGGGAAAGGTGGAGGGGGAAACACGGGTCTTTATCTGATTATCGAGTTTATTCCTGACCGGTTTCGCTTACACACACACACACACACACACACACACACACACACACACACACACACACACACATATATATATATATATATATATATACATATATATATATATATATATATATATATATATATATAATTTGTCTTACATGTGTAACTACAGTCATTATCGAAAGCAAATTCCCAGTCACAACACCATGCTTAAGAAATAGAGCATTTAAAAACAAATGAATAAATAGATAAATAAATGTATAAAAGAATACCAACATCTTTAAAAAGCAGAAACAGAAAACAAAAATATATGAGTAAATAGACAATTGAATATATAAATAAACAAATCAATAAAGACATGTATGAATAATTCATCAAATAGATAAATGAGTACAGAAGTCGGTAAATAAATAGATAAATATATAGATACTAACATTCTTAAAAACAAACAAATAAATAGATAGATAAATAGATAAATAAATGCGTACATACAGAGATAAATAAAACGATATATACAAATAAAAATCCCAGATAGCCAATGGAAAGCATCTTTATGATCCTTCTGCCTTGCCCCTTAACAACAGGCATCAATAACAAGCGTCAATAACGAATGTCAATAACAAACGACAATAACAGCCATCAATAACGACCGATTATAACAACCATCAATAACGACCGTCAATAACCGTGATTAACAACCGTCAATAATGAGCGCCAAAAACGACCGTCAATAAGGACTGACATAAACGACCGTCAGTAACGACCGACAATAACAACCGTCAATACCGACCGACAACAACGACCGTCAATAACGACCGACAATAACGAACGTCAATAATGACCGACAATAACAACCGGCAATAACGACCGTCAATAACGACCATTAATAATGACCTCAATAACCGTCAATAACGACCGACAATAACGATCGTCAGTTATGACCATCAATAACGACCGACAATAACGACAGTCAGTAACGAGAAGAAAGGAGGAGAATGAAGAAGAATAGTAAAAGAAGAAGGAGTAAGAAGAAGGGAAAGAGGAGAAGGAGAGGGAGAAGGAAGAGGAGAAGGAGGAGGAGGAGGAAGAGGAGAAGATTAGGAGCAGAAAAACAAGAGAAAGAGGCGGAGGAAGAGGAGGAGGAGAAGGAGAAGGAGATGGATATAGAAGGGAGGTGGAGGGAATGAAGTAAGGAGAGGATAAGGAGGAAAGGAAGAGAAAAGGAGGAGGAGGAGGAGGAGGGGGAGGAGGAGGAGGGGAGGGGGAGGAGGAGGAGGGGAGGAGGAGGAAAGGGAGGAGGAGGAGGAGGAGGAGGGGAGGAGGAGGAGGGGAGGAGGAGGAGGGGAGGAGGAAGAGAGGAGGAGGAGGAGGGGAGGAGGAGGAGGAGGAGGAGGAGGGGAGGAGGAGGAGGAGGGGTGGAGGAGGAGGGGAGGAGGAGGGGTGGAGGAGGAGGGGTGGAGGAGGAGGGGAGGAGGAGAAAGAGGGAAGGAGGAGGAGGAGGAGAAGGAGGGTGGGAGGAGGAGGGGAGGAGGAGGAGGGGAGGAGGACATAGGGGTGCCTAGAGTAGTAAGAGAGAAGAGGAAGAGGAGGAGGAGAAAGAGGATGACGGGTAAAAGGAGAGAGAGGAAGAGGAGGAAGAGAAGGAGGAGGAGGGGAGGAGGAGGAGGGGGAGGAGGAGGAGGGGGAGGAGGAGGAGGGGAGGAGGAGGAGGAGGAGGAGGAGGAGGAGGAGGAGGAGGAGGAGGAGGAGGATGGGAGAGGGCAGGAAAGGGGAAGGGGATTGTGTAAATAAAGAAGGGAAGGTAGAAAGGGGAGGAGATGAAAGAGGAGGAGAAGGAGGAGGAGGAGGAGGAGGAGGAGGAGGAAGAGGTGAGGATGAAGTAGAAGGAGGAGAAGGAGAGTGAGGAGGAGGAGAGTGAGAAGAAGGAAGGGGAGGAGGAGGAAATAATGGAGTGGGAGTAGGAGGGGAGGAGGGGAGAAGGAAGAGGAGGAAGGGAGGAGGAGGAGGGGAGGAGGAAGGGGAAGAGTGGGTGAGGACGAGGAGTAGAAGGAGGGGGAAGAAAGGGGAGAAGAGGGAAAGGGGGAGGAGTGGAGGGAGGAGGAAATGAGGACGATGAATAGAAGGGGGGAGAGGGGAGAAGAGGGGAAGGGGGAGAGGGGAGAAGAGGGGAAGGGGGTGGGAGAGGAGGGTATAAGGACGATGAATGGAAGAAGGGGGAGAAGGGGAGGGGAGGGGAGGAAGAGGAGAGTATAAGAACGATGAATAGAAGGGGGTGAGGAGGGGGAGAAGGGGGAGAAGGGGAGGAGGGGAGAAGAGGAGGAGGGGGAGAAGAGGGAGAAGGGGAAAGGGGAGGGAGAGGAGGGTATAAGGAAGATGAATAGGAGGAGGAGGGGAGGAGGAGAAAAGGGAAGAGGAGAAGGGGAGGGGGAGAAGGGGGGAGGGGAGGAGGGAGAAGGGGGGAGGGGAGGGGGAGAAGGGGGAAGGGAAGGGGGAGAAGGGGGAAGGGGAGGGGGGAGATGGAGGGTGAGGAGGGGTGTGAGAACGATGGGTGGAAGGAGGAGGAGGAGGAGGAGAAGGAGGAGGAAAAGGGGGAAGGGGAGAAGGGGAGGGGGAGGAGGAGGAAGGGGAGGGAGAAGAAGGGATGAGAACGATGGGTGAAAGGAAGGGGAGGAGGAGGAGGAGAAAGGGGAAGGGGAGAAGGGGAGGGTAAGAAGGGGGAGGGGGAGGGAAGGGGAAGAAGGAGGAAGGGGGAAGGGGAGGGGAGAAGGGGAGGAGGGAGGGAGAGGGAGAGGAGGGGATGAGAACAATGGTTGGAAGGAGGAGAAGAAGGAGGGAAGAGAAGGGAAGGGGAAGAAGGGGAAGAAGGGGAAAGGGGGGAGGGGGAGGGGAGAAGGGGAAAGGGGGAAGGGGATGGGGAGAATGGTGAGGAGGGAGGGGGAGGGAGATGAGGGTATGAGGACGATGAGTGGAAGGAGGGGGAGGAGGAGGAGATGGGGAAGGGGAGGGGGAGAGGGGGAGAAGGGGGGAAGGGGGAAATGGGTAGGGGAAAGAGGGGAATGGGGGAGAAGGGTATGAGGACGAGGGAGTGGGAGGAGGAGGAGAAGGGGGAAGAGGAGGAGAAGGAGGGAAGGGGGAAGGGAAGGGGAGAAGGGGGGAAGGGGGAAGGGGGGAAGGGGAGATATATTCCCTTCATGTTTGTTCACAGTTTGTCTAGACAAGCGCATTCATCTTACGCTCAACTCCCTAGCAACTGCGTGTGCGCGCATAACTATGTGCGTATGTGTGTACGTGTGTGTGCGTGGAGGTATGTATGTATGTGTGTGTGTGTGTGTGTATGTGTGTGTGTGTGTGTGCGTATGTGTGTACGTCTACGTGTGTGTACGTGGAGGTGTGTGTGTGTGTGTGTGTGTGTGTGTGTGTGTGTGTGTGTGTGTGTGTGTGTGTGTGTGTGTGTGTGTGTGTGTGTGTGCACGTATAAGTGTCAATCATTTCCAGTCTCACAATGAAAGAGAGAGAGAGAGAAAGAGAGAGAGAGAGAGAGAGAGAGAGAGAGAGAGAGAGAGAGAGAGAGAGAGAGAGAGAGAGAGAGAGAGAGAGAGAGAGAGAGAGAGAGAGAGAGAGAGAGAGAGAGAGAGAGAGAGAGAGAGAGAGAGAGAGAGAGAGAGAGAGAGAGAGAGAGAGAGAGTGGGGAGAGATAACTGGGGGGGATACTTACCCCCCTCCCCCAAATGGAAATGCCATTAATACTTAGGACCGCCAAACTCTCACCCTCCTCCCTCTCCCATGTCCTCCTCGGACATTCCAAATTACTTCGACTCACTCGAGGATGAGGTGGAGGCGTAGGAGGAACGGCAGGAGGAGGAGGAGGAGGAGGAGGAGAAGGAGGAGGAGGAGCTCGTGGAGAGCCACTATCGAGTAGGAGCCACCCTTAGGTCTGGAGTTTCACCTCCTTTGGAGTACTACCCGACATCGAGGACGAGCTTGTATTCAGGGCCAGCTGGGTTCGAGGGTCAGCTGGGATGGAGGACCAGCTGCCGTCGGGAGTTAATGAGCAGCTCTCCTTAAGTACCACCTCGATCCAAGGATAAGCGAGTCGAGGGCGAGTGTCTTAGAACCCCCGAAGTCTGGTCGTCCTCCAAATTGGAGGACGACCTTATAATGACATCCTCATTTAGTATTCAACTCGAGGCCAATCTGAGGCCTTGAGTCGTTGTGGCTAGCTCGTACATGGGATAAATGCCAAGGTTAACCTTGGGATATTTGCTCGAGGTTAACCTTGAACATACAGAGATCGTCCTCCAAATGGTCTTTAAGTAATTAACTCCCTTCGTGAGGGGTTGGGGTCCCAGGGGAATGAGTAGACTCGTCGGGAGATGGAGTCTGAGTTTCTTGTATTACATTACTGCTACTGGCGATTTGCTCACACTCATCAGTGCCGTATCAGTACCGTGTCAGTTTGTCGCGCTCCTTGTTTACGACTAAATATAAATATATAGATAGGTAGGTGGTAGCTGGCCAAGATAGTTTAGATCACAAGGAACACGAACAAACTTTATACATATAGTTTTTACTTCACATTTGGTGGTGAATGAGACTAGTGTTTCTCAAATATGTGACTTTTATTATTTTGATATTATTACTTCAGAGTCAAAATAATGACTGTGCTGTGTACGGGTGTGCGGATGTGGGAGGCTGGACTTAATTAATAGACACCGACCTTGTATAAATCCTGGTTGCAGTTCCAACTGTAACCTCTGATCGTTGAACGAATCACTTATACTTAGCTTTAGGCTAGATTGATATATAATAGTTTAGAGCTCTGACAACTTTAACTGAATACTTTTGAGTGTCCGAGCAGACTGAACTTGACTTAGATGTTGGCTAGGAAGAAAGCTCTTAATGATATAAGCTCCTCCTACAACTAATTTTGATTTGCTAAAAATCTCTCTGTATGGGAGAAATGGCCAATGGGGACACGTGGGAAACATACGCCTCTTCTAAGTTCCCGCCTTCCCTTAAACAAGGGTCAATTCATACGGGGGTCAAAGATCACGAATCCATTACAGAAAGGACGACCTCACGAGACAGAAAGTGTTATGGGCTGATAAGGTACCCAGCGCGCGACGCGATGACGAAAACTAGTATCACTAGTATCACTAGGTACCCAGCGCGCGACGCGATGACGAAAACTAGTATCACTAGTATCACTGTCTAGTGGTGATGATGCCGTCGTCAAACCAATCACCACATAGCCCCCCTCCGAAGAAGCGTGTGTCCCCACACGCCACGACCAATGTCACAGCCTTAAACGACCCAGCACACTCCAACACAAAACAAGACTGATGAGGAGGGAAAAAACTCTAGGGGCCTCGAACTCAGAGAGATAGAAGTCCACACAATGGAAATCAACCGGCCATGAGAACGATGGACCCAGAGTGTAAAAAACCTCCGTGAAAATATATATATATATAAATAGCTTTGACACAATAAAATGTGTTTAAAAATATTGTTATAATTTTTTTAAAATATTAATGCAGGTATAATTCTTGATGATATGGAAGATGCATCCACGAGGCGACAAAGATAGGGCCTCAATGTGATCCAATTATCCGTGAGGCAACAAAGACAGGGCCTCAGTTGTGGTCCAATGCAGAATATCGTGGGTGCTTTCCCACAAACCGGACGATAGGCCAAAGGAGAATAGCGTGGGTGCTCTCCCACAAACCGGGCGATAGGCCAAAGGAGAATAGCGTGGGTGCTCTCCCACAAACCGGGCGACTCGGGTCAAAGGTGATGACAAGTCCGCTGCAGAGTTGTCTCAGCACCTGGCCAAATCCTATGGGACCGGTCCAATGCGTATCTGCAAAACAGTCTTAGAGGCAGCACAATTGTCCAAACAATCGTTGTGGATACAACGATGTGTAATGTGTCTGTCCGTCTTAGGACGCGAGGAATGATGAAGAATAATATCGCGGCATACAGGTCCAAGTCCAACAATGTCACTCCCAACACCCTAGTCATTTGTGACTGATCAGATTTGTTTCAATCAACTGGCATACTCATCCCTTATAACAGGTTAACGGTGTCCTTAAGAATTCAATCGCGGCGGTGTGAGCGAAGATTTAAGTCAGATGGGGCTTCGCATCTCATTTAATATGTCCCTTGTTAATATTGCTCTTGGATTAGAATCATTTATTTTGTATAATGCTTGCAATATTTGAGCAGAAGTACGGCATTCAAATAACAAGCGGAAGTTGTATCATGTGTCAATGGTTATACGGCACCTTTACAAGAGACAAATAATTTGGCAAATATTGTGTTGGGTTTGGCAACAGCAAGACGTAGACCTTGAACCAATTTATTCAAGTTAAACCATGGTCTCGAAGTGTAGGCAGAATCCAAATAGAGACACTGGTATAACGTAATGACATATGCAGAAATCTCTGGTATAATAATTGACATATGTTCATCACTCACGGTCACGGCTGACATATGCAGAAAATTAAGATAATCTGTTTATTCCAATTTTATGTAATGTAGACATAGCTCTTCAATATTTGGCTAATAGGTTCCTGTATTAATCCTGTAAGTCAGTGTTAATGATGTTAGACATACAGTGCACCGCTTCACAATTCGTTTATATCGGAAATCATATAGGTGAACACGGAAACTACTTAAGTTAAACATTTCAGTTCATCCATAGCCGAAAGAGAGGGCAGGCAATGTGCAAGAAGAACCTGATTCCTTTAGATGCAATAAATCTGTACTATTAGCATTAATGCTAATTATATGTACAACATCATCCAATACATCAACGTCCTCATCTCTGGAACTTTACATTATTTCCGCGAAAGCACCGCTTAATATCCTCATTTTTAATGGGAGCTCAGTTTTCCATTCCTTTGTATGGGTGCAAACATCTATTTAAGTATATAGATTATGTTTTCATATCTATACATATGATTTTTAAGGCAACAGTGTGGCCTGTTTTTCACAAGTCCGAGACAATGCATCAGAAATGTGCATGTGCACAACCCGAGACGCACTACACTGACATGCATAGGTTTATTGCTGACCGTAACTGCCGTTGTGGTATAGAAATCAGTCACCGACGGTTGTCATTAGGACACAAGCAATTTAATTTGCCACTGACATCTGTACAAGATGTTTTTGTACCACGCGTGCGCCTGGGTCATATAATATCCTTTAACAGGAACTGTAACTGTCCAGCTTTTGAGGGAATGTCGGTCTCAATAGCTGTTGAAATATAGAAAACCGTAATGTAACGGAGAACTCAAATTTTTTGTATAATCGCGCAAATCCCAATCACAGGACAACTTTTTGTCCTCCTTATTTATTCACGGGGCTTTAATTTACCGAGGATTTAATGTCAACCTCGTTTAAATCTTAGCACGCGAGAATTCCTCTCACAGATGGAGTTATAGAATTTCACTTATATTGTTCCTTTAACATGTTGGACGTTCATTTACAGAGGTTTAACTCAAACTCGCGGGATTTAAATATTCCACGGCATAACTTTAATTCTTGGGATTTTTATATATTGAAGAATGATTTCATTTTTACTATTTTACTCACATGAAGGGCTGTCTCCATTGAGGGAATGTTGCTTCCTCACTAAATTGTATCATGCATAATTTCGATGAGGGAAAGTTTCAACCTCAAAACCTCACTTACCGAGGAATCATTGTGTTTCACACAGTTTTTTGTTTGATCTCATATACCAAGGGAATTTCTCATCCTTGAAACATGTACAACCGCGCATGCCTCAGGTACCGATATACCAAGGGAATTTCTCATCCTTGAAACATGTACAACCGCGCATGCCTCAGGTACCGATATACCAAGGGAATTGTTCATCCTTGAAAAATGTACAACCGCGCATGCCATTTAATTTTTCTGGCGGGACTTACAATTTCCTCAAGGAAGGTATAACCTTGACCGCGCAAACCCTTTATTAAAATTAATTTATTTTTTTCTGGCGGGACTTACAATTGCATCAAGGAAAGGCATAAACCTTGGACACGACCGCACGTTTTCCTTTTTTTGAAATCATTTCATTTCCATGCGGGACTTACATTTTCTTCAAGGAAGGTATAACCTTGACCGCGCAAACCCTTTTTTTTTTTTTAATTCATTTAATTTTTCAGGTGGGACTTACAATTTCCTCAAGGAAGGTATAACCTTGACCGCGCAAACCCCTTTTTTAAGATTCATTTAATTTTTCTGGCGGGACTTACAATTACCGCAAGGAAGGTATAACCTTGAACCGCGCAAACCCTTTTTTTAAAATAAATTTCATTTCCATGCGGGACTTACAATTTCCTCAAGGAAGGTATAACCTGACGCGCAAATCCTTTTTTAAAATAAATTTTATTTCCATGCGGGACTTACAATTTCCTCAAGGAAGGTATAACCTTGACCGCGCAAACCCTTTTTTTAAAATAAATTTCATTTCCATGCGGGACTTACATTTTCCTCAAGGAAGGTATAACCTTGACCGCGCAAACCCTTTTTTTTTAAATTCATTTAATTTTTCAGGCGGGACTTACAATTTCCTCAAGGAAGGTATAACCTTGACCGCGCAAACCCCTTTTTAAGATTCATCTATTTTTTCTGGCGGGACTTACAATTTCCTCAAGGAAGGTATAACCTTGACCGCGCAAATCCTTTTTTAAAATAGATTTTATTTCCATGCGGGACTTACAATTTCCTCAAGGAAGGTATAACCTTGACCGCGCAAATCCTTTTTTAAAGATTCATTTATTTTTTCTGGCGGGACTTACAATTTCCTCAAGGAAGGTATAACCTTGACCGCGCAAATCCTTTTTTAAAATAAATTTTATTTCCATGCGGGACTTACAATTTCCTCAAGGAAGGTATAACCTTGACCGCGCAAATCCTTTTTTAAAATAAATTTTATTTCCATGCGGGACTTACAATTTCCTCAAGGAAGGTATAACCTTGACCGCGCAAATCCTTTTTAAAATAAATTTCATTTTCTGGCGGGACTTACAATTTCCTCAAGGAAGGTATAACCTTGACCGCGCAAACCCCTTTTTTTAAATTAATTTAATTTTTCAGGCGGGACTTACAATTTCCTCAAGGAAGGTATAACCTTGACCGCGCAAACCCCTTTTTAAAATTCATTTAATTTTTCAGGCGGGACTTACAATTTCCTCAAGGAAAGGCATAAACCTTGGACACGACCGCACGTTTTCCTTTTTTGAAATCATTTCATTTTCTGGCGGGACTTACATTTTCATCAAGGAAAGGCATAAACCTTGGACACGACCGCACGTAACCTTTTTTGAAATCATTTCATTTTCTGGCGGGACTTACATTTGCATCAAGGAAAGGCATAAACCTTGGACACGACCGCACGTAACCTTTTTTGAATTCATTTAATAGCGGGACTTTCTATTTTTTGTATCCTTTTTTCCTAGGCAAAGGTATAACCTGCATCATAAATTTTTGTATCTCCTTTTTTCCTAGGTAAAGGTATAACCTGGACACGACCGCGCTTTTCGTACCTCCTTTTTTCCTAGGAAAAGGTATAACCTGAGACATCGTTTTTTCGTATTTCCTTTTTTCCTAGGTAAAGGTATAACCTGCAACATAGATTTTTTGTAGTTCCTTTTTTCCTAGGTAAAGGTATAACCTGGGCAGGACCGCGCTTTTCGTACCTCCTTTTTTCCTAGGAAAAGGTATAACCTGGACACGACCGCGCTTTTCGAACCTCCTTTTTTCCTAGGAAAAGGTATAACCTGGACATTGGTTCACAAAAATAGTTTCCAAAATATTTTCTGATTATTTTTCCAATTTTAGATCGCGAC
>NC_134784.1:24687105-24694605 GCF_046742065.1 Oratosquilla oratoria
AGAGAGAGAGAGAGAGAGAGAGAGAGAGAGAGAGAGAGAGAGAGAGAACGAGAGAGAGAGAAAGAGAGAGACCTCAATATGTGACCAAAAAAATAGTATATTTTAGTGGGCACCCTCTACTCCACAATGCCAATACACAAAATCAGCTCGAGAGAAAAACTAGGCCATATGCACTAGACTGTAAAATGACTAGGCACTTCGCTGGTTACACACACACACATGGGCACAGCATCAGCGGGGAACCCACACCATAACAACAGCAGACCACCCACACCAGAGAACGAAATAAGACAACTATAAGGAACCCACACGAACAAAAATGAATGAATTAATTAAAAAATAAATAAACAAAAAGAATAAAGATAAATTATAATACACAATAATAATAATAATAATAATAATAATAATAATGATGATGATGATGATGATGATGATGATGATGATGATGATGATGATGATGATGATGATGATGATGATGATGATGATGATGATGATGATGATGATGATAGTAATAATAATAGAAATAATAATATCAACAACAACAATAATAATAATAATAATAATGATAATGATAATAATAATAATAATAGCAATAATAATGGTGATAATGATAATAATAATAATAACAATAACAATAATAATAATAATAATAATAATAATAATAACAATAATAATAATAATATCAAATAGAATAAAATGAATGAATGAATGAATGAATGGATATATGGAAACTACCACAGTAAGGAACGATAGACAGATAGTTTATTGAGAACAACATACGAAAATATATTATTCAAATAAAATATAGTTCAGATATATTACGGAAAAAAAAATGCTGTCTAACAGTTATGTACATGTACACATATGTACACACATACACAAATACATACACGCACAAATACATACACATATGAACAAACACATACACATATACACAAGAACATACATAAATACATACACATTAGCACAAATACATACACATGTTAATAAACACATACACATATACTCAAGAACATACACATATACACATTCAAAAACACGTACACATGTACACACATACAAATGCACATAAATTCACATAAATCCACACAAATCCACATAAATCCACATTTCAAATAATCAACAGAAAACGGGATCACTGGGTTCACTACACGAAAAGAAAACGATACGTCATGTGCAAATTACCCATAATGCAAGGCGCATACGACCAGCGGGCCACCCACGCTGGACACAGCTGCACACACTGCGGCCATCCACCCCTCTTATTACGTTTTCTATTCAACAGCCACCCTCCCGCATTACGTTTTCTATTGGCCAGTGACAATTGGGGGCAAATCTTGGAATCAAAAGCTCACTCGAGGAACTACCCACTCTGCTGGTGGTGAGTACGTGCCCTTCTCGGCGTGGATCTGCGCAAATTGGTAGTTGACAACTGCTATTGTCGCGCATGCTATTAGGATGCCCCCCCTGGGGGTAGGGGGGCTTAGGAGTGGGTGGGGGGAAAGTTGGGAGGGGAAGGGAAAGGGGAGTGAAGGGGGGAGGAGGATGGGAGGGGAAGAGGGAGGGGGAAAGGAAGGGGTGTAGAGGGGAGAATGGGAGAGGAAAGGAGGAGGGGAGAAGAGGGGAGAAGGGAAGGGAAGGGGAGGACAGGGGAGGAGAGGGAAGGGGAGAAGTGGGGAGGATGGTAGGAGAGGGGGAAGGGGGAGAGGAGGGGGAAGGGGAGGAGAAGGGTGAAGGGGAGGAGAAGGGGAAGGGGAGGAGAGGGGAAGGGGAGGAGAGGGGGAAGGGGAGGAGAAGGGGAAGGGGAGGAGAGGGGGAAGAGAAGAGAAAGGGGGAGAGGGAGGGAGAGTAGGAAAAAGGGAAGAAGAGAAGGAGGGAGGGAAGGAGGGAAGAAAGGAGAAAGGGAAGAAGGGTAATAGAGAGGGAGAGAGGGAGGGAGAGAGAGAGGGAGGGAGAGAGAGAGGGAGGGGAGGGAGGGAGAGAGGGAGAGGAGGTGGGAGGGATGGAGGGATGGAGGGGAGGGATAGGGGGAGAGGTGGGATAGCAAAATAAGGAAGCCAGCATGAAGCGGGTGTAAGGGGGGAGGGGGGAGGATAAAGAGGGGAAGGGGGAAGGGAGGGAAGGAGAGGATTTAATTGATAGTGGTTGTGAAAAATGGAGGAGAAAGATGGAGGGAGGGAGGGAGGGAGGGAGGGATGGAGGTCAATATACGTATCAGTCGGCTATTCACGAAAACACCGCAGGAGGAGGAGGAGGAGGAAGAGGAAAGAGGAGAAGGAAGAGGAAAGAAGAGGGAGGAGGAGGAAGGAAGGAAGAGGAAGAGAGCAGGAAGAGGAAGAGTAAGGGAGTAAGGAAGAGGAGATGGAGGAGGAGGAGGAGGATGGGGAGAAGGAGGAAAGACGAGGAGGAAGGGGAGGAGGAGGAGGAGGAGGAAAGAAGTGTAGGGAGAAGAAGGAGGAGGAGGAAGGAAAAGGAAGAGATCAGGAAGAGGAGGAGTAAGGAAGAGGAAATGTGAGGAGGAGAAGGAGGAGGAGGTAGGAAGAGGAGAGTCGAAGAGCAGGAAGGCAGAGGAAGGAAGAAGAGGAAGCAAGAAGAGGGGGAGGAAGATGTGTAGGAGTAGGAGCAGGAGTAGGAGGAGGGAAGAGGAGGAGGAGGAGGAGGAGGGAGGAGGAAAAAAGCAGCGAGATTAGGGGAGGAGGAAGAGGAGGAAAGAGGAGGGAAGAAGAGGAGGAAGGGAGAGGAGGGAAGAAGAGGAGGCAAGAAGAGGAGGAGGCAAGAAGAGGAGGAGGAGGAGGAAGAGGAGGAGGAAGAGGAGGAGGGGAGGAAAAAGAAGAAGCGAGAAGAGAGGAGGGGAGGAGGAGGAAAGGAGGGAGAAGAAAAGAAGAGGGAAGAAGAGGAAGCAAGAAGAAAAGAGAAGGAAGAGGAGGAGGAAGAGGAGGAGGAGGAGGAGGAAATGGGGAGGAGGAGGAAGTGGGGAGGAGGAGGAAGAGGAGGAGGAAGTGGGGAGGAGGAGGAAGAGGAGGAGGGGTGTTGGTGGCTTCTTCCTAAAGGAGCACCGGTCACGGGAACGCCCCTGAGTATTCTCCTCCTCCTTCATTCCCTCAGAGTTCGCCAAATCTTATTTCGCCAAATCTTATTTCGCCAAACCTTATTTCGCCAAATCTTATTTCGCCAAATCTTATTACGCCAAATTCCCCTAGTTTTTAATCCATTCTCAACCTATAGAATCTTTTTTTGGCCCAGTTAAGTATTTTGCCCAAGTTTAAGGCAAAGTTAGATTTTGTTAGATTAGGATAAGATAGATTATGTTACGTCGGGAAAAAATGGTGAAATAGGAATTTGGCGAAACAGGAATTTGGCGAAACAGGAATTTGGCGAAATAGAAATTTGGCGAAATCTTGTTTTGGAGATATGGGACTAATTCCCATTCTCCTTGTACTAGTGATTGAGGGTAGCCTACTGTATAGCGACTGGTGTGTGTGTGTGTGTGTTGGGGACACGTGACCCAGATTGACCCAGACAGGATTTGCGTTTTTAGGTTTAGTAGTCTGGACTTCTTGATGTATTTATCTTTCCGAGCATTTGTCTTGATTTAAAATAAAGACTCTTCATGATTTTTTCTTTTTTTCTTCGTTTTGTTTTATTACTACTGTTATTATTACTATCGTGATTATTATGATTTATTATCATTATTATCATTATTATTATTAATTATTATTATTATTATTATTATTATTATTATTATCATCATTATTATTATTATTATTACTATCATTATCATCATTCTTATCTTTCGCTCTACTTGTTCATTTTATTTATTTATTATTTGTACATTGTGTTTCATATTTCTTCGTGTATCTTCCTCTCTCTCAATCCCGTTTACTCTAATCAAGGGTCACGAGAAATCTATTGGCCTACTTATCTCCTCCTCCTCTCCCTCCTCCTTCTCCTCCTCCTCCTCTTCCTCCTCCTTCTCCCCTCCTCCTCCTCTTTCTCCTCCTCCTTCCTCTCCTCCAATTTAATTTGCAATTGGATAGAATAGTGGTAGCAGTAGTGTTAGTTCATCTGCTTCCCTGTTTTCTTAATTGTAGCTTAGTTTAGTAAACACAAACAGCCTCGTTAGGGCCAGTAGACCTGCTGTTGTTTGTTCTTCCTTTGTGTTCCTTTGCGTTCCTCCTCTTCCTTCTTCACCCTCTCTTCCTTCTTCTTCTCCTCTTTTTCTCCAGTTGCGTTGTTAATGTATGGAATAGACTACTATCCATTGTAGAGATATTCGATAGATACTCGACGTTTCATCAGCTACAAACCTTCGACTTGAACTACTTGCTCCAGTTTATTAAAAGATAAATAAAAATAGAATAGATAGATAAATGAATATATAAATAGATAAAAATTAAAATTAAAATAAAGAAATAAATAGGATATATATATATATATATATATATATATATATATATATATATATATATATATATATATATATATACAGTATAATGTAAAGACCAATAGATTGCTTCCCTATGTAACCCCATATAACTCCTCCCTCCTCTTTTTCTCACCTCTTCTTTCCTCCTCCTCCTTCTCCTCTTCTTCTTCCTCCTCACTCCTTCTCTTCCTCTCACCTCCTCTTCTTCCTCCCTCCTCCTCTTCTCGCCTCCTCTTCTTTCCACCTACTCCTCCTCTTCTTCTTCCTCCTCACTCATCCCCTTCCTCTCATCTCCTCTTCTTCCTCCATCCTCCCCAATTCTTACCTCCTCTTTCTCTTCCCTCCTTCTCCTCTTCTCACCTCCTCTTCCTTCCTTCCTCGTCCTCCTCCTCCTCCTCTTCTCCATCAGCTGAGTAGCTGACAACTCTCCACTCGACACTATCTGCAGTTGATAAATCCCCCCTCCCCCCAACGCCCTCTCCCCCTCTCTCCTCTCCCTCTCCCCTTTCTCTCCATCCCTTCTCCCTCTCCTCTCACCTCCCTCTCCCCCTCTCACCTCCCTCTCCCCTTCCCCTCTCCCCCTCCCCCATTCCTCTCCCCTCTCTCCCCTTCACCCTCCCTCCTCTCCCCCTACCCTTTCTCCCCTGTCCCCCTTCCTCTCCCCCTCTCATCTCCCTCTCCCCTTCCCCTTTCTCTTCTCCCCCACCCTCTTTCCTCTCCTCCTCCCCCTCTCCCAATCCCCCTGTCTCTCCCTCACCCTCTCTCCTCTCCCCCTACCCTCTCTCCCTCTGCCCCCCTTTATCTCCCCCCTCACCTCCCTCTCCCCCTACCCATCTCCCTTCCCTCTCCCCCTCACCCCCTATCCCCTTCCCCTCTCTCCCCCTCACCCTCTCTCCTCTCCCCTCTCACCTCCCTCTCCCCCGCCCCTCTCTCCCTCTCACCCTCTCTCCTCTCCCCCTCTCACCTCCCTCTCCCCCTCTAACCTCCCTCTCTCCCCCTCACCCCCTCCCTCCCGGATAATTCAGTTCTAGATTTAATCTACGTCATGTGGAGGAATGTTTCCTTGATAAACGGGATCATAAAGTTGGTGTCATAAACTCAATACCAGAAGATTTGGAGCGAAACGCCTCCAAATTTTTAAAAGCACATTTTCCTTTTATCAGAAAATATAAAAATCACAAAAAAAATCACAAATATGAGAAATTATATGAATTGATACAAAGAAAAATCGGCCAGCTGATCTATGACGTCATATCGACGCCTAAAACCCTCAGCCAGCCAATCAGCGAACGCGAATCCAGCGTTTTATCAGTGACGTCATCATGGGGCGTGTCTCCAGCCAATAGCAGATCATGTCTCATACAAAAATAGATAAATAAATAGATAAATAAATAAACAAATAAATAAATAAAATAAATCAATCAATCAATCAACCAATGAGAGGACTTCAAATTCAGCCAATACCCAATGAGAAACTCCCATGTGACGTCATTTCTCAAACAAACAATTTTCAACCAATCAGAGGACTTCAAACCCCGCCAACGACCAATGAGAAGCTCCCAAGTGAAGTCACAAGAGATATTTAATAGGCAGACCTTCTCTCAAGTTAAGAAATTGATCTTAAACAAAAGGTGGATCAGACAGGGGTCGTTTAGTGGTAGATTTAGTGGTAGGTAGGTCATTTGGTGGTAGGCTGATTGGTAGGTAGTTCATTTATCTTTTGGATTTGGCGTGGCGAGTGTTTGCGATCATTATCTTAGCTCAAAGCGTGCCAAGACTCCTCCTCCTCCTCCTCCTCTTCTTCTTCCTCTTCCTCCTCCTCTTCCAACAGACAAAATTATTGTCTATAAATTATGCACGACAATGTGTATCGTTTTCTCCGCCCTCTTTTCTCTCTCTTTCTCTCTCTCTCTCTCTCTCTGTACGCGTCTGAAATTTATTTTCTTAACCACTTCCATACATGTCGCCAGGTGATTTTATTCATCTACACGTCATCACAAACCATAAGAAAATATAATTACAATAAGAGTAATAATACTAATAATGACAATAGTACTAATAATGATAATGATAATAATAATAATAGTAATAAATGATAATGATAATAATAATAATGTTAATAATAATAATAATAATGATAATCATAATAACAACGGCAATAATAATGATAATATTAAAAATAACAATAATAGTAATAACATCACTAATAAAAATAATAATAAATCAAATTTCCCCGCCCTCTCCCCCTCTCTCACTCCCTCTCCTCGGCCTCTGAGCGGGCACCCTGCATCAAGTCGCCCGCCCCCGCCCCCCCAAGCCCCGCCCCATCGTCAATTTGAAAATCGTGAGGGAATGGAATGTGGGCGCGCACTTTATCACACCCATGGGGCGTGTTGGAAGCCCGGGTCACGCCCTCTTCAGTGTAATAAAATCACCTGACGATATCCAGAGAAAATTATGTATATATTAGTGCATGGAGGTTACTTTAAATTCTTTTATGGGTTAAATACTTCTCAGGTTTAAGTATCTCTAATTGAGATATCTGTCTAAATTCCTTTCGGAAAACCGTTTGTGGTAAATGAGAAATCTATTATACACACACACACATACATATATATATATATATATATATATATATATATATATATATATATATATATTATATACATTCATGTAAACATATGTATATATACAAACATACGTATAAATATATAGATTTGTATATATATATATATATATATATATATATATATGTATATATATTTACATATATATGTATATGAGGAATTCCTGACCCCCATTAAGAGCCCATTAAGAGCCAACGAAAATGTAAACTGTACGACAAAGAGATGTCGGTAGCCTCCTGCTCAGGCCATCTTTATCATGGCGCTTTATCATCCCTTTGGGCCTCACGGTTTACGCAAGGAGCCATGCACCACTCATACCAGCAAGTGCTCCCTTGCGGTACATCGACGGTATGCATGCACATACATACACATAAGAGCAAGCGTGTATTTGCACGTTCATGTTCATTTGCAAATAGGTGCATATGTGTACACATACACATATACTCG